>NW_028186149.1:5976406-5981935 GCF_003343005.1 Rhea americana
AAAAAAAAAGTATTTGCAAACAGCTGCTTTACAGTCTGATTCTTGGCAGCCTTGTTCTTGGAAGGTGATAATATATCACAGCATGTAGGGTCAAAGCCCTCATTTGTACAGTATCAATGGTTCTTCCTTTTTTCTGAGACTGCATGCTCTACCTATCCATCCTGCCACAACCCTGTCATACCCCTTCCACCATACCCCATTCATCAGAGGTCAAGGAATATACATCAGAGGTATGCAGACAGCTATCTATCTGTTGTAGAGCACTGAGGACACAACCTTAACAGAGAACTGGAAGTTAGGCTAGGCTTCAGATTTCTTCATTTTTCTCTAGAAGTGCAATAGATCTTAATATTTGGCCTTCTCTTTCCTGAAAATGCTCCAAAGAAAATCAGAGAAAAGTGAATATTAACTCCAGTTAAAAATGAGAGACGAAATGGCCAGACAATTTGCCTGAAAACACATGAATCTGATCAGCTTCTAAAATTACCCATGAGAGTAAACCATTAGAATAAACGTTACTGCATGACTGACATGCTGATGAATGGGAACTATCACTTCAGGGCTTTGAACAGCAATACTTTGTTGTCATACCTTGAATTTTCCCTTCCCCATACTGATTAGATAACTGAATTTCACCGAGTTGCTCTGTTAACTAAATAGTGATCAGTGCTTAGCAAGAATAATAAAGAATTGCATAAAAATATATACATATTAAAYCTCAGCGACGATAGAACTCAAATTGGTAAAGGATTTTGAGAAAGTAGATGAAAAACACTGTCTTAAGAATAAACCACAGACTATGTTTTTCTAAGAATCCCACCCAAGCCTAAAGGAGATGGCTTCTAAACAACACAGAATTACTTAATTTTAAGTACAATGGCAACAGAATGTTACTTTCTCTGAAGCCTGGTTGAATTGCATTGATTTTTAATCTACCTTTGCAAATCTTCTCATTAAATGAGATAGTGCTTCTGGATTAGGACACTCCAGTTTCCTGATAATCTCAAAGCTTTGATTGAGCTGCGTGAAGACATCAACCACAGAGCAAGAGAAGAGGGCATGATCCGATGTTTGCTGAAACTAGAGAGAGGAAACATTCAAATGAGTTAATACTTGAGAAACTATGTCCTGAGAACAAATCTGTACTAACTGAACTTCTTAAACTTGAAATTCCTCCTAGAGTCAAAAGAAATAAAAGAAAAAAACATACATTTAAAAAAACTCACTGGTTTTTCACATTTGAACCAGCAATGCGCCCTCGCAGCCAAGAAAGTCAATGGCCTCCTGGGGTGCATTGGGAAGACTGTTGCCAGCATGTCAAGGAAGGTGATCCTGCCCCTCTACTCAGCCCTGGGGAGGCCTCATCTCGAGTGCTGTGTCCAGTTCTGGGCTCCCCAGTACAAGAGAGACATAYGGAGCTGCTGGAGAGAGTCCAGCGTAGGGCTGCAAAGATGATCAGAGGGCTGGAGCATTTGCCCCATGAAGAACGGCTGCGAGAGCTGGGCCTCTTCAGCCTGGGGAAGAGAAGACTGAGAGGGGATCTTATCAATGTGTATAAGTACCCGAAGGGAGGGTGTCAAGGGGACAGGAACAAGCTCTTTTCAGTTGTCCCGTGTGACAGGACAAGAGCCAATGGGCAGAAATTGAAGCACAGGAAGTTCTGCCTGAACATGAGGGGAAATTTCTTCACTGTGAGAGTGACAGAGAACTGGCACAGGCTGCCCAGAGGGGTTGTGGAGTCTCCTYCTCTGGAGATTTTCAAGGCCCGCCTGGCTGCAACCCTGTCTAACATGCTCTAGCTGACCCTGCTGAGCAGGGAGGTTGGACTAGATGGTCTCCAGAGGTCCCTTCCAACCTTATTGATTCTACGATTCTATGTCACTTTTTTTCAATCCACTCAAAAATGAACACAAAATTCTTGCTCTTTCACAACATCAGGACACTTTTACAACCTTGACTACATGTACTTCTCTTTTTCACTCAAAGGGAGAGAACAGACTTGTTCTCTGCAAGCTGAGAACACAATCCCCTCTTACAAGTATGTCAATAGCAAAGCATTCCCAGCTTCAAGACATCTGTGATATCCTTGGAGGATCTTCAGTGCAGTTGCAGTAAGATAACCTCTGAAATTTGTATTTGTTGTGACTTTGCAAATTTGTAAACACGAACTTTGATAAGTCTGTTTTGTATATGATTAGTTTCTGGAGACATTTCTCAGTACACATTGCAGTAATGTATGCGTAACATGCATATGCAATAATTTATGCATAATTTAATGAAATAATTAGGGGAATTAGAATAAACATCTTCCCTTGGTAAAAATGTTCATCTAAAAGGTCTCTTTAGATAATATGGAAACAGTATCATCTTATATTGCAGGAGTCACTTATTAAACCAATGCAAAGTAGTCAGCTCATAGAATAAGCACAGTATGTAAAGGACAGCATGGAATATCAGTAAGCATCAGACAAAAATGAAACCAAAATCTAAGGGGAATTTAGGCAGATGAAAAACATTTCCAGACCTCAAATTTGTCCATGGAGTTATCTTCTACACAGCATTACTGACTGCATAGCTTATGAGGTCTAATAAGGACACTGTGGGACCAGCTGTACTTCAGGTTTTGTAGTATTAAATCACTATCTTGCCTTAGTATGACTATTTTCTTTTCTTTTAAAAAATAAGGACTTACCCCATCTTTTTTGTCTCTTTCTAGTGCAGCATGAAGAAACTCCATTGAGACATCCTCATTTTCATCCAGCCACTGAATGACAAATGGTTCAAACCACCTGAAAATTAAAAATAATTTTGGCTAAGTAAATTCCATAATGATTCTGCGAGAAGAAGCGTAATCCAACTCAGTAGCTGGGCACTTTGTGTCTTCACACCTGCTGTAGTCCTAAGTCATCTTTCATTCTAGATAAATTTTGTACCATCAAAGACATTGAGGCTACCAAAAGATATTTCAGGCTTTAGCTCTACCCTACTCTTGTGGTAGGATTCCCAGAAGAAGAGACAATTTGGACAAACAAAACATGTTCGGAAAACATGTATGCGACTGGAATAAAATGATACAGACTCTCTCTGGTCTACTCTAGAGACAGAATGAATGGTATCACTCAGAGAAATAAGGCCAAGTATTGTAGGGTATCAAATTCTGCCAAATTTTTATTTTAGAATGTGTCTTTTATCAGCAATGATACTTTTTAACATTCTTTTTGTTTCTTTTTTTTTAATTGGAGGAAGCTTTGTTTCAATAAAACATTGGGTGTGTTTTATTTCTCTTTTATCTATTCAGGATTTTTTAAAAGCAATGACAGGCCCTACACCATCTAGGCAAATCAACAGACTTAYTGAAAATGAAGGAATGGAAATGACGATAGCTTATACCAAAGCACAGGACTGAATGTATTACTTTCAGGAAAAGAGGAGCAAATTAAAACACTAGAAGAATATTAACTCAATACAGTAAGAATCAGTTTAGTAGTATATGTCATTAGCATTGTATCTTAGCCCAGATTTTGATATGAAATGAATGTAGGAACAAATGCTGCTGCGGTTTCCACAATTTCTACCTTATTCAGGCATCTTCTGGCCAAAAGATTTTGCCATTTATGTGCAGCTTCTGTTACAACAGTTGAATAAAAACAGTCCTATTGAATAGCTAGTACTACTTTTAATACCTGGAACAATTCATTTGAGAGAATAAAGAATTTAAGGGGAGGAAACATGAAAAGTATATTAAAAGAATTTTTAGGACTACATAGCTTGAAATCTTGCACAGACTTCAGGATAAGCATTTGAGCAAAATAAACCCTTGCACCAAGCCCAGACTCACGGGAGACTCCTCTGCTCTCTACTTACAGAGAGTACTCAGGCACTGCATCCTTGAAAGTGGGGAGTTCTCGCACATATTCATTATAAAACCATTTGACTTTGAAGTGCAAATTCATATAATCTGTGCTCTTACATAATCGCTGCTTTTCATGTTCTGTAATAGAAGGAGTTGAAATAAAAGCATTTAGTAACATTCTGAGAGTAAGCAACATTCTTGTGCCTCAGTGCACTACTGACATAATACTACAGGTACTCGCATTTTAAAGGAAAGTTGGGTTGATTTTTTTAGAGGGAGTAACAGCCACACTTGCATCTTCAGGTTTTTAGTACCCTTATGAAAATACAAAACAAAAAGGCTAGACCACAATTAAGTAAAAGGTTTTTAAACTCTCTTCMCTGCAGCGAAGGAAATCCCCAAATCAGCATTGCTTTTTATATTTTTCAGTTGCTGCAAAATGCATAAGAAGCTGTGTTGAGTTAGAAAGGAAGAATATAGATGTGTAGAAACCAACTGATGTACAGCTACAAATGCAAGTCATATCTGAACTGGTGAATCCTGCATTTGCAAACAAACTGCATTTATCACATACACTTAAGAGGGAGATGGAAGAGACAACCCTGCAGCTCCCAGCTATCCGACTGACTTACACACACGGCACAAACAGAAAAGCAGAGTTAATACTAAGTGGTGCTTAAGTTTTTCAAACAGGTGTCTCTCCCTTCTCTGTAGCCTCCTATTTTCAACACACTGGATACATAGAAGATTATGTCAGGAGTCATGGCACTGCATTTAGACATATGTAAAAAAGGATCTGAAAGGTTTGTATAATGCTTGAATGCAAGAGAATGGGGAGGGAGGGGTGAGGGGAAGGTTAGGAATAGAAGAACAAAGCAGCATCCCCCTGAACACTTGCTGATCAGGTTGTCTGGAAGACTGGGACACCCAACAGAAACAAGACACTGAGCAGTTTGTAGATGACCCCCTCAGAATAGTTCATTTTGATTGCAAGGGCTGATATTAAATCTCACATACAGATTTCATTTGAATACTGGCAAGTAACGCATAATCAGAGAACTCTTTTACAAATAAAATATGTAGAGAAATACATGTAGTTGTGTAATGACATGCTATTCAGGGTGTGCTGCAAAATTAGTGTGGAGTCAGTTCACAACAGATTAGATGGAAAAAAAACAAAGACAAACCCAACAACCCTATAGCATTTAAGATGTTAGCTGTTAACTGAAGGAAAACAGCAAATTTCGTACGTTGCCTACAAGACAGGGACATATTTAACTGCCTTCAGTTACAATCTTCTCAGTAACAGTGTTAATCTCCCAATTAATGAGTGGAGTTATAAATCAACTAGTCATCCACATACTTTTTTCAATCATTACAGAAATGTACGTGACTCTAGATTTTCATTTTGCAACACTGAGTCAAAAGATAAAAGCAAGCTAAATTGGTTATCCAACTTCTCACACAGTTTTAAGGCTGAAAATGAAGGAAACTAGGTACAATCATATTTGTTGAAATGAAAAGCCAAATTCAAACATAAACTCATTTAAATTCCCACAATTTMTGCTTTATATTGACCCAAAATGATATGAAATTTTGATTAAAATAACAGTGTCAATTTCCCACAGTTCAGGAGAGTGGAAATTCTCATGCTTTAAAATTTATTTAGTGGCCCG
>NW_028186149.1:5981955-6027824 GCF_003343005.1 Rhea americana
AAAAAAAAAAACCAAAAAAACCCCACAAAAAACTAGTTCCTCAACTGTAATGCCAAAACTGTGTATGAAATTTAACTCCTGAATATAAATGATCCCAATCTTCATGATGACTATGTTAATATAGGAAAAGAAATAATTCATTACATTTATATTATCTGAAAAAGCAACCATGCAGTAGGAAAAAAAAAAACAAAAAAACAAAAAAMCACCATTTTGTGAGCGGTTTAGGTAGAGAGCATTTCTCATTTGTTTTTCCTGAAAGCTAAATTAAGATTATGCATGTACATATAGCTACTTAATGACTTTAACATAACCTATTRTATAAGAAGGAATTTGGTTCAAAGATACTCTTTGGCACCTTGCTATTTGTGACCTGCTGCAGAACATACCAGCTACTCAGTCAAATACCTTACTTACAGAAATCACGCATTAAAATTTGGATCAGTTGAAACTTGTTGAAGTCTAAATTGTGGCAGCACATAGTGATACATGATAAGGCCTTTGTCTCGTCTTAGTAATAGCTTTTTGGAAAAAAATACATCGAGTCTAGTTTTCCGCAGTATAAGAGCTCTGAAGGAACTGCTGTGCCACATCTGTTCATGAAGGAAAAATATAGACTACAAATTGTTTTTTAAAAAGGCAGTGTTATTAAGCAAACACTGGAAGCTGAACAACAGTAATACTGGGAATCTGTCTCACAAAAAGCATTAAAGCAGATAACAGCACAAGTATCAAAAAAGTGCACATATGCAACAAATAGTGGCATATGTTAAGGAAAAAGTGTTCCAGCCCTACTCTTCCACCTAGGAGTCCCATCATCAGATCATCATCAGTTTTTTCTGCACATCTCTCTTCTTGTGATGGGATAAATATCAGAAAAGCAGTAAGATTAAAAACTTTCATGTTGATCCAAAATTCAACAGAGTTTAATACATCGTAAGACACAGAGTATATACGACCACCAAAAGCATTTTGAATGCTATTTCCATCTTTAGCACATATATGGTTCATGGTACATCTGTCTCTAAGTCAAATTTCAAGAACCATGTTGCTGTGTAAACAGACCCCAAATTACGCTGAGCAGAAATTAACTCTGCATCTATTGGCAAGTGTAGAGTTATCGTACGTCTTAAGTATAGTTGGCAAAGATGGCACAATGTAGAAAAATTACACATTGTATCTTGTTACTGAACATTCAAAGTATATCTACTTTTCACGGATATAGAGATTATTCTGAAAATCTGTTCAGCATCATCAGAGCTGATTCCTTGTCTTTCAGTAGAGAGAAATCAGAATCTTCAATTAAAATGGATAAGTCTGGACCTATAAAAATTTTGGTTTCCTCCCTTAGGCACGGTGCTCAGTCTGTG
The DNA here is from genome assembly GCF_003343005.1 of Rhea americana. Lineage (NCBI taxonomy): Eukaryota > Metazoa > Chordata > Aves > Rheiformes > Rheidae > Rhea > Rhea americana. The sequence continues at coordinate 5,983,326 of NW_028186149.1, forward strand.
GGGGTTTGAGAGAGAGACAGACAGACTTCTTTATAGTTCCTCTTTCTTCCAAGATTATAACCTCTATCTTTGCCTCTCCAATGCTCTACTTTCTTTTCCAGCCAGCTGCTTCAAACCCTGAAGTCCATTCCTGCAGTCTGTTAACTAACAGGCACTATATTCTTGCTCAAATCTTTGATTTCCTTCTCCCATGGCARTGAACTGTGGATCCACAAATCCTAGGCAGAGTAGTCCTCCTTTCACTTTCTGCTCGTGGCTTCCTAAAACCTCCACAGGCCTCAGGCCTCTCACCTGCTCGAGGTGTCACGTCTCTTGCACATTCTTAGTAAAGCAGAAGACAAATCTCTTTTCCTAGCTATCACGGTAATTTCAGAGCTTCTTTATTGCAGGGAGTCACTTAAAAAGTGAGCTAATACAGACACCCAGGAAGAATGATGTTCCCATGTAAATAATCTGCAATAGCAAAGAATTACCTCTTTTAAAATGATACCAGCCTTTTCCTATTGCTCCTTACTTGTACCTACATCATAATATAACATTATGCAAATTTTTCATATACATTTGGCTGTGAATCTGACATCCTCTAACCACTGAAGCATCCCATCCTCTGTTATACCACACACAGCTGAATACAGTACTCAGTACTCTGTCAGTACAAATGCAAGTGATCTGTAGATACTGTGAAATATATATCCTGTGTTTTTGTACATTGTTCAGTTCTTAGCTATGTGCTATTACTGGTGTAGAAGGGAATTCCTGTGCACCATGAATTCTGTCTCCCTTTCCCTTCCCTAGGCAACCGAAACCACCTAAGTGGGCCACACTAGAGAGCTATGATTTAACCAGATACATTAACAGGAAACTTTTATTTTTTATTATTTTAGAAAATCGGCACAGCAGTAATACCATAGTACTATACAATAAATAAAAGTGTTTCAGAAGTATACTATTAGAYAGTGAATTACTAAGTTTTGCGGGACTCAGCTTATCAAGAGCCCCTGTGGGCTCTCAGTGCCTTTTAAACATTACATTAGCATTTGCACCTTTAGTGCCTTTTCATTATGCTCAGGAAAAAACAGTAAACCCGCTCCTTTCTTAACGTTCCATTTGTTCATGTCCAATTGCTACTTGCTACAGTCCGATAAATTCTCCCTAGCATAATATCTTTGGTTATTAGCCTTGATCTTTGGTTATTAGCCTTGAATAGAACCACAGAGAGAAAGATGTAAACCTACTATCACGGTTCTTACTTTCCAGAGACCTGAGGAACGAAGGCCATATAATACATGACACAAAATATTCTTAGCTACATAGTACTGATGCTCAGGCAAAAGATTTGTATTTGCACATGCAAAATGTCACAACCATTTTGTATACATACATGCACATGGCCATAAATGTTATGTTCAATTTTCTGCAATTTCTTAGAATAATTATCTCAGCTGCACAAATATTTGCAAGATGTACAGTTGGGAATATATTTTCCCCCATATTTGTTCTTTGTTATGCTAGTCATTAGAGTTTTTGGTAAGACATAGATAACTGCCGTATAACCAAAACAGATTTGAAAGCAAGCGAGTACTTTGGGTTCATGTGTTGAACTTAAGATCTGAAGAGATACTTTGAATCAGCTATTTCTTTCTAAAGGTCAGTATACAGCAAAAGCAATATTTAGCTTTTGCTCATATTAAGTTATCATTTATGTTTTTTATTTTAGCCTCAGTGCAAGCTGCACAGTGCTTAATCATTACAAAAATCAAAATAATAATTCTGAGCTTACTTGTAGGTAGAAGAGTCTAACTTTAGAACACTGGCCATAATCTAGACACAATCCAGTTACTTCTGTCAATGTAGTTTCAAAAGGCACTTAAATACTAACAGTATACTTCACCAGGAGACTATATTCACCATTATTGTCACTTGGAAAGCTATCCTAACATTCTGCATTGGTAGGAAATTTTCCATAAGCCATTAGCGTAGACAGCTAGATGACGAAGTATGCGTTCAATCAGTGCTAGTTCTTGTAAGCAAGGCCAATCTTTGTCTGAGGCCAATCTTATCGCTGTCAAGGTCACTACACACTACCACTTAAATCTTTATTAAAAAAAAAAAAAAAGTGTACCAGATACATTGCATTCTCAATTGAGTTTAATTTCTGAGATTAATAACATTTTTCATTCAAGTTTTGTATGAATAGTTATTAGATTATAAAATGCAACTTAAGAATGTTTGCTATAATACCACAAATCAAGCAAATGCTTATTTTGGTTTTAGAAATGAGCTGCTGCCAATGATGGGCAAACTCATCCAGGATAGTACAACTTATACAGTATCATTTATTTATATTTTCTTTTTCAAGTTAAGACATAAATTATACTGCATTAGAAAAGAGTACAAAAACATCCTTGAATAATTCAGATYTTTTTTTTTTAAATCGAGGATGTTGTATCTTGGAAAGAGTATTTCAAGAGTCTTATAGAATGACTTGCAGCTACATATATAAGCAGGAAGTACACCCTAAATTCCAGATGTTAACCTGTGAGAAAATCAGAAAATATTCTATATTATCTAAAAAGCCATTTTGTATCCATATATATTTTCAGTCAAGTTTATATAAACCAAGTGACAGAGAAGAATACAGAGGCACATATGAGTCAGCCCATGAAAATTTTAACTGATATTAGATAGGTTTATCTGGACATAAAAAACCTTTCTAAAGATAGGAGCGTTACTATAGGCATTCTGAATCTAGATCAAGATCCATAGATGCTTTCCTCATTTCTGATAAACTTGCACAAGTTAATGGAAGTTTGAAACATTACAAGATGTGTATCTTCAGTTTGGATTTCTGTGTATTTTCTTCCAAGAAGAAAAGCTGGCACCATGTATTCCTACACAGATTTTTCCATTTTGGACTTTCTGAAAGAAAATGGCTGCATAATATAAGTTTTTCTAATAAAGTCCAGTCTTGGTTTGTGAAATTGTTTCTTACAACACTGCGTCATCCTTGAAATAAAACTGCCATTTATACAGTGTGCAAATTTGTTCAGCTGAGATTATGGCAAAAATACTAGACCTTTTTCATGACTGATTCTAGGTAACAGGGGTCTCTGGTAGAGCAAACCTAGTATCTTTTTTGTGCTGCTATTGCTATGAAACATTCCTCGTAGAGCAGTATATTTATTAAGCAATTTCTAAATCCATTGAGTTTTATTACAGGGACTTCTACAGTTCCCCTTAGTATGAATGGTACWTTACTCCATGCTACTTTATCATGAACTGATGACAAAAGTACGGATAAGACCGTCAACTGAAATACCTTGCTTATGAACAAATGCCTACACAAATTTGTAAGTCAGTGTACATTCTACAAGTTTTGGCCACGTGGAATGTCTAAATCTATATTCAGAAACCAAACTACATTGCCCAATTTTAAGAAATACTAAGCATGTCATTCCAGCATGTCTAACGAATGCTGTGTTCTGGCTGTCATTAATCAGCCACAAGGRTATCATGCCAGACTGCAGACCATCTTAATGGTTCATTTCAGGACAACATCTACCAGGTAGCATCCCTCACTAAACTACTTTCATGGCCAGCCCTAGATCAAATTCAAGCCAAAGTAGAAATAAAACACGGATAACATTAGCCAAAACAAATTTTGGCTAACTGGTTAAAAATGTGTAAACTATTATATGTTAAGGATGCTACAATCATGTGTTCTGAAGTAAGGTTTTCTCATAGCCTTACTCTACATTTTGATGGCTAGAGATCTAAAGCTTTGGCTGAAAAAGATTTCTGAGTGTTTTAGGATCCCTACAGAAATATTTTCAAAAACTGACAAAATCATTCAATCTATGAAATGCRCTACTATGACAGACTCTTAGAGCCCTTTAGATCATCCTCTCAATTTAAAATGATTAATTTGTTCACCATTGTTTGCAAGGCTGGCATACATTCCAAGATATACGGAGGATTAAAACRTATGTATTTTGTCTTTTGCACTCTAACATACTGCAGATGAAATGAAGTATGACTGATTGACTGATGATGAGTTAAATATTTCTGTTGGTTTAACTTTTGACAAATTGGTATTAATTCATGACATAAGGTGACAGCATCTAAATGGAAGAGGATTCTGTTAATGTAGGACATTTGTTGAAATGACACAAAATCACACAGTGTTCTTTCTGCTTTTCTGCTTTTTGTTCTCTTTTCCTCAGCTAACAAGCTGATTAAGCATGAAATAGGGTAAACATTGTAAGGGAGAAAAGTCTCTACTTCTGTAGTTCCACTCAGGAGCTAAATCTTTATTTATTATCTCCTCTTGCACTTTCAAGAACTTGGTGAAAATTCTTTTAATTAGCTTGAACTCTGGCCTCCTATCTATGCTAGTTAATATCTGGGAAACACACTACTTCTATGTCACGTATCTTGCAAGATGCTGAACAGGTACATAAGATATCAGTAAACATATTAACTTACACATATTACTTGAATAAAAGGAAATATAACAGCTTCATAAAATATAGACCTGAAACATCTGAAAACCACAAAATGTGTAGGCTCTGCTATGAACGGTTAAAAACGACAAAATGAAGACACTAAATCTTTATTTCACCAGTTGTACGTCTCATTTATAAGTAAATGAAGGTTTAACATTGAAATGCTGTTAATTCGGTTAATTYAGAAACACAAAGATTTTTAAGATGTTAAAAATAAAAAAGATTCRCCAAAGGCAATTTTTCACTTACGTTAAAAGAAATTTCTTCTGTTCTCCAAGATCTCCAAAACAGTTTAGCAATATAATCTCTTAACACAACTTACTATCTGATCATACATTAACTAGAAAGTTATGTACAGTACAGATCTTATTTTAACTGAATGCTTTCATATTTTTAAACTTCATAAACAATTGATTAGAAATGATATATACTATATGATACAGTTTCCACAAATGGATGAGATGTCCCAACAAACTACAGACCTGCAAGTATTAATGAAAATCATGTCTCCTCTTGCGGAGATATTCAAAGCCCGCCTGGATGCAACCCTCTCCAACATGCTCTAGGTGACCCTGCTTGAGCAGGGGGCTTGGACTAGATGATCTCCAGAGGTCCCTTCCAACCTTACTGATTCTATGATTCTATGTTTTTCTTTTTTGCAGTAGATAGCTCATACACTTGTTTCCATACCTTCGTAGGTTCATTACTGATACACTATGTAGTGGAAAGGGCTTCTGGACAGCAGTATATATTGCAATAATAATAACAAAAAAAAAAAAAGGTCTGGACTGTTCAGGGAATTGGTAATAGGATACAAAGTATTTCACTTTCAGGTAAATCATTGAAAGCTGTTAAAATGAGCTAAATCTTGTTTAGTGACCTTTAAGAAAGACATTGCCAGCCTAAATTCATCTCTAAGACAGTGAACAAAACCCACAATCACAACTGGCTTTAGCTGACATAGCCTTTGGCATATAAACTGGCCTAGAGTTTCTACAGAAGAGCCAGATACTGAACAGGTTGTGCAGACCAAATTACAGTTTTTAATGGGTAGCCAACCAGATACCTGCATAGCTGTGCTGCTGTTTGGATTTGCATGACTTGCAAAAATTCTGTGGAGAATTCTTTGGCATTCTGGCATTCTTTGAATAGACTGATGTAATTCAAACTAAAATATGCAGCTTTGCAGCATTTCCCTTCCAAAGAAGGTGGCAGAATCCTGGGACTGGCAGATGCTCCTCTGCCCCAAGAAGCCAAGGTGCTGTGTGTCAGTGACTGCTACAGAGACACTATGGAGGGAGCCGATAGCATGGAGACATTCAAGTGTCTTCATAGAAAGTAAGGAAAAAAACCCCAGAACAGGTCTGTAATTAACAGATTTGGGACTAAGGAAAACACTGACTTTAACATCTTGCTGCAACAGTACAGACCAGCAGCGCCTGCTGTGACTCTGGCTATGGCTTGCAAGGGTAAGTGGATTTGCAACACGTGACTCAAGTTACATATAAGAAAAGTGAGTTTTCTATTAAAAGAATGTGTTTTTCTGAGCAAATCCAGCAACAGCACCACGGACTTAAACCCTCTGCTACTGAAGTGAACAGAAAGACTCTAAATCTGATGCACCGGATCAGGCCACAAGAAAAAAAAAAAGCAATCTCAGAAAGATAATTTGTAACTGATTTAGCATGAAGCATTATACTCTGGAAGACTTCTCATCCCAGTGACACAATTAATTGATAATTAAGTATAATTTAAAATCATTTTGATAATATGAAGCCCTTTCTGAAAGGGCTCTTTGTGTTAAGATTAATATAATAAACTGAAAACTAAAACTGAAATATTTCTTCTGTCATTACTTCCATCCGCTACAACTGACCAAAAAAACCTCTCCCAATTCTTTCAGAAATATACTCTTTCACAGGATATTTCTACATACTCATTATTTCCTCTGCATTTTCTTCGAAATTTTCATCAAAATTTCTTTGAACACTTCGCAAACTTGATGGATTATGCCTTGAACACTTCTACGAGCTAATTAAACTGTGCTATTCACATTTTACAAATGAGGAACAGAGGTACAGGGAGACCAAGTGAATTTACTAAGGGAGTGTAGATAAATTGCGATAGGCAGCATAGATCTTCCTCACGGATTTCTTAAGCATACAATTTCACTTCCTTACTAACCAGAACCTGAGAAGGAAAGCACACTGTCTCATTCTGAATTGTGCCAGAAAACTAAATGGATTTACAGCTCTTTTTTTGTCTCCTTGCCTGCATCTGAAGGTGGCTGATCAATCCCTGATGTACTGCAATGCACTTTAAAAAATGATGTGACATCACACTTTATTTTCAAGGAACAGCTCTCAAAGTGATAGTCCATTTGCTCAGAGAGCACTGCTTTGCTTCACATTTCACAGCGGGAAGAACAAGTGAGCTCAAGGCTACCTGGTTAGCACTGGAAAAGGCAAAGCTGTGCATATCTTCCTGGCAGGGGTGAACACCTTACACGAAGTTCAAGAACATAAAATACTTAGATACACAGCATCTAAGAGATGTAACCTAGATGTAACCTACAACATCACGAAGGGTGTGTTAATCTGCCACAAACAATGGTATTTTCTACTACAAAATACTGTACTTACTATATTTTCCCCACTGTGTTGTACTGATGCCCTAAACATTGCTTCTTCACATTCAAGTGGTAAAGCCATGTGTTTGTTGATACACTCTATTACTTTCAGTAACATCTGGCATCACCAATACCCCCACAATCAGAAATAAAGAAGCTTTAACTTGTTAAGATTACTACAGGCTTCTAATACAGYGTAAGCACTCAATAGTACTTGTTGTAATTATGGTTCAGCATGCGAAAGCAAAGAAAATGGTTTAGGGGATGATTAAATGATACAGTGAGCATGTCCCCCAGTGCAAAGCAATGCAGTACTAGAAACCCCTTAAGTAGGGCCAAGTAAGCTGATATATKAATACAGCACAACACTGCCACGGAGAGACACAAACTCAGGTTCTCAATAGTTCTGTCCACTTCATTTTAGTGTGACTTCAAGAAAACAGTGCTATTTTGCTATGGCTACACTGCTTCTTGCCAAGCTTGAGGATCTCTGTGTTACATGCATTCAACTAGATTCTCATGCTCGCAAAACTCAGCTCTGCAGAACTTACAAAATATAGTTGCTATTGCTATCACCATTGCCTGTTACGTTGACCAAATCACATTCCTAGCTCCCTCCTYCTTTCAATCACCTCGCATTCAATTTTATGAGTTATCTGCCAAAGAAGAGATTGTTATTTTTCCCAATTCTATTCTGTTTGCCTCTGCTCTTACTCTCTGAAGCCCCTGTAAAAGCAAAATTTGACCATTCATCAGGATCATGATGATGGAACATACTTGCTGGAATATCTTCATTCATTAAAATTGAAAAGTTTCAGTTTGATACTGATGAAACCCTGAATTCTAGTGGATGTTGCCTTGCTTTCCCTCCCATACAAGTCTTGTACAAATAGTTTCTCTATAGTTTTCCTCTAAGACAAGGCTATATTCTTTCTTATGGACAACTTTGTCAATTGTTAACTGGAGTGAAAACAAGCTTGAAACGAAATAACCTTTTTCTGTGCAGCATTAGCCTTTGTGCTTTTTTCTACGCTGTCTTTGTGCTAGGAATCAATCAACGCCTGGATCTGCCTCTTCTCTTTCAAATCAATTTACCAATTTCTGTCATGAAAGAGGAATCCATCAGAGAAAAAGGCTGATATTTGCCTACGCATTGAAAATAAAAGGAAACTAAAAAAGCAAACCTATGTTAAGTGCACAAAATGGTGTGAAGATTTTATTTTTCTTCTCCTATTTTTGTAAGGCCTGGCACTTCAGAATCCTTTCACTGCAGGAGAGAGACTATCTACTGCCATACTGCAACAGCTACTTGGTTTCTGGTCTGATCCTGATCTTGACTTCTGGCCACAATCAATAGAGGTATTAGAGTAATATAATAATAGTAATTTGAAAGTTCTCTTTCTAACAGACTGGATAGCTTTGGACATTTGATCTTTGGACATTGACCTATTCAAAAGTTAGAGATACAAAAGGTGTGAAGAGGATACAAAGGAAAAAAGATGTTTTTTAAATTGTGTGGCTAATGTCAGCTCATTACTCTCTCACTATCTTTTAACCATCATATCTTTGTGCACTGAATAAAACAAATTTGTTACCATATGAGGTCAGAAACAAATCAGTGGCATTATTGGTGAAATGCTAGCGCCATTCTCATTGACTCATACCACAGATACAGAGCACTTTGAGGAGCAGACAGTGTAAAAGCAATGTCAACATCTTATAAGCTCAAATATGCTTATGTCAAGCAACAATCTATATTCAACTCTACAAATCATTGTTGCTTCATGAATAACCTGCAGAGGGGGGAAAAAAACAGCCAAATTCAATGAAGTCAAGTGCTTAGAGAGAAAAACATGACACTGTCCGCATGAAAAAATCTACACATGAAAATAATTCCAAGCTCCTCAGACCAGAAAGAGAATTTGAACTGGTGTGGAATAAATTTGTCAAAATTATCGTAAAAATTTAAATCCCCTTCAAAGGCTAAACATTGTTATTAACTTAAAAGGGAGGAAAATCTAGAATGAAGCAATGAATTAAATACTAGGTTGTACAGGAGCTTTGTTTGCAAAGCATATCAATCTGATACAAGGTAGCCCCGATCTCAGCAGCTGCGGAGACTGGATCTGTGCTTTGGGATGCCCCTTACTCCCTCACCTATAAAGCAAGCTAGCTGCCCCAGCAGCGGCCATCTAACCTGTCACACGCAAGGACTCTTCTTTGCTATATACAGACACATGCAGGCACTATATTTCTCTGCTCTAGCAAAAGACCACTGCTACAGAGACCACTCTTCCCACTCCCTTCATCTCAGCAGCAGCCTCTGATCTCACCCTCCTCAATCTGTCAAACGAGAACTAGACTATTTCTATTCCATAGCATGAAGAGGGGGAAGAGCAGCAGAGGGGTGAAATGCCTGCTGCCGCCTCATTCCCAAAGCCTACTGTTCCTATTGCAAGGGGACAGACAGCACTGCTGAGAAGCAGCTCTCCTCTCCCCAGCAGCAGCTGCTGCTCCAGGCAGCCTCTGAGCTGATGCAAGAGGATTTAGCTGTTCAGAGACCCGACCAGAAGAGCCATTCTCACTGCCGTCAGGGAAAAAGAGGGAAAGTGGAGCACGAACTAGGTGTTCTTGTATTGGGCTTCTCTTAGCAAATGGAATTAGGACATACTCACTCCCTGAATTTATGTTGATGGGAGTAGTTGCTTGATACATTTGGGAATGCAAAGAAGAAAGAGCCAGAAGTAAGATCTAGGTCAAGCTAATTTCACTCTTTATCATGTCAATGATCCTTTTGCAAATGATGTGGGACTACTTCATCTCTTGATCAGAGAAAAAAGAATCAAATTCATAACACAAAAGGTAACACAATGCATTTCTTGAGGAGATTAATATTAAATTGGATCAGGCAAAGGTTGCAATAACAGCCCTGGACTCTACATAGGAACAGATGGTACCCTATGTTAATAACCTGGAAGGCAAGGTTGGCATAGCAGAATGCAATGCATTTTAATGATGAACTCCATTAAAAATGGGACGATTGAGTGTGATGCTATTTAAGGTCTTGCTCCTAATCCCACTGAATTCAAAGGGAAAACCTTTGTCATTAATGACTGCAGCATCAAACTTATAGTCATTGTAAGATACCCAGAGAAAGAATCTGCTGATTTAACGGACAGTAAAGGTGGAGAGAGAAACAGTATGTTGCTCTGTACTTTCTTACTAGATTTATTGGGTTTGCCTGTTAAGGAATGAACAGGCTGAAACCATAGAATAATAATTTATGTATAGTTATCAGATTTTACAATTAAATTTTGACTTTATTTATTTTTTATACATAGGAACTGATTCACTACTAATTCCTGGAGCAACCTGGGGCTTTTAGGACAAAAAATTGACATTTGCACTCCTTGTAAAGACAGCATCCACAGCAACACAGAGATGAAAACAACATGCCTAGGGACTGGTTTGGAGTTGACTTAGAAAATCCAGTGCCTCTTATCAATCCTCTGTAACTTTTCCCACAGCATCAGGGTACTTCACTAATGTTTGTTTTCAAATCCTGATCCAGCCAAACATTCTACACTTCATAAAAGGTGTAACCAACTCTTTCTGAAGAGCTTCCTGTTCTGTTCTTTTCAATCAGGATAAAAAACACTGCTTGATTTGAAGCCTTTTGAATGACCAACAAGTTCTACTTTCACACAGGGCAGTCTATGGCAAATTATCTAGTTGCAATATACAGCATTTACAGGTAAATAACTTAAATGCTGTAATGTATTAGGACGCTGATGGCTGCCTGTGTACAGACAGATGTACTATAGCTTCAAAGTTATAAAAGTATGATAATATAATGCTATTGGAAATGCATATTAATCTGTGTGCTAGTTATCCATAAGAGCAATCACAACATTTAGTTGCTGAACCCCTATCTTCTGATATCTGTTCTTGTTTTAAAGCATTTCCAGACACAAGACTCTTCTCACTGATATTTCTAGAAACACTTTCTAAACAAAAATAGCAGCTTTCACTTTCTCTTCATGTTTCTCAGCTCTTTGCAGCTTTTAACTTTACTGATCTCTCTTGAAGGATGATCTTATCACTGGCTTTCCTGAACCTGTCCTGATTTTTTGGGACTAGGCTAAACAATCGTACCACACCTTAGGTCAAGTTTCTTATATCTGCTTCTTTCTTCATTCTACATATCATAGTTGCTGCTCTTGCAATTCTTTCCTCCCTTCCTTCCTATCGTTGAATTCTTTTGCTGTCTGGTATGTGCAAGTTCCACTTTCAAATAATATATCTAATAAAATAAAATAGTACAACAGCAAAGGAACAAAATAATTCTTCCATTAACAACCGTTCTAGTTACTTGCCTTTTCTCTCTCTTTTATCATCATAAAAATCTATGATTATATTATCAAAATACCACCACACTGCAATTATCATATTAAACTTTCTGGACCAAATAATACAGAAATTAATCTCCAAATACTGTTCTTATCATTTATGTCTGTTGAGTTGCATTGTTGTCTAAAACCAACCTCATACTTACTTTTACCACTAGCAGACATACTCTGAAGTTAGTGGCAGGCTTGGTTGAAGACAATGCAAGTTGTTACTTAAAAATCACAAAATTTGGCTTGTTCCAATTAGTTTTTTCTGCTTGTGTGAGTAAAAATTTTTGGAGGGCACTATAAACCCTTTTTCCGTTCTTAATTTTTAAACAAAAGATGAGAGAAATTGTATGTTCTTTGGTGATAACACTACTCTACATTATAATCCCTCTCATATCACCCTGAGGTTGGCCCTGAGTTTTCCAGTATAMACTGGACCGATTCCTTAACAACTCTTTCCTGAGATACTATCATTTTCCTTCCTTTCCTTCCCCCCTGCCCCTTTTTTGGAGAAAAATGTCTCTAAGGATTGCATATGTACAGAACCAACATAATACATTTCACCACATACCTTAAAATGCAAAAAAAGAACTTTCCAAAGCAATTTTGGTCCCTGTGGCTTCCTTTCTTTTAAGCTACATTCTTGGGGTCAGAGGGAAACTAAAATACTCCTTCATTTCTCTGACATTGTTTAATAGATACATAAAATTAGYGAAGTTCAATGAATGTCATAACAACTTTTTGCTCGGCATTCATCATTTATCAGAATTTTTTCTTTGATTTCCTTCCTTCATTTTTTTTTTAAGTTGCTAGCAGGTATATTTACTTGGCTTTCTGCAACAACCTTTTTAATGAGTGGAGATAAAAGCATTAGTTGGAGACCACCTGCTGTAAAGGGAAAAAAAAAACATTTCTTTTTTCCCCTGTGGTTAAACACAGTACTATCCTAAATAATAAAGGAAGAACTACAGTTGAGTATGTTGGAGTTCATATGAATACAATCTGTCTTTAAAGCACAAAAGAAGATTTAATTATCTATTTATGAGTTTTCTTCATTCTGAAAATGCTTCTTATGGGCACATTTACAACTTCCAGTCAGTGAAACCTGGGATACCTATAATGCTAACAAGGTTATTTGTGTTTCTTTTGATATTAATGATTTTTAGGTAAAAAGCAGTAGCATTTGCAGTTACACTACACTTCCTTTACACAACCCTTAAAAAAAAAAAGAAGAAAAAAAACTAAACCAAGAAACACCTAAATAAGTATATCAGAAAACTTTTACCACATGCATAAATCTGATGCCAGTTGTGATATGCACTGAAAATCAGTCTTGATGAGCTCTCTAATATAATTCATAGTTAGTATTAATTACCTTCCAGAGCATACTTCATATCCTGGGCAAACAGAGTCCACATGATTTCAGCACTGATTTTTCCCATGTTCAGCTCTTGAGGGAACCTGCAATCAATCAAATCACATCAGTGCACCTGCTGCTATAAATTACGTTTACAGTTGTACATTAGAAAGGCAAGTATTTCCACAAAATAATTATTTCCACAGAGTAATACCTTTAGTATGCACAGCACTGTATTTTGTTTTGTAAAATTATGTCAAAAAAAAMCTTTCTTTAGCCTAATGTTAGGGACCTGGCTAAGTAATAAGACATGTATTGCATCATTTCCAGCACCTAACATGTTTAAAAACTAGAATCAGATCTACCTTGCAGAGAGCTCCACAGATAAATTATATGACTTATGAAAAAGCTCAGATTGGCTCAGATCTTTAACTGCTGCAGGATTGCCTTAACTTCCTTGATTTTACACTGGAAAACAGTAATGTTGTCTGTGCAGCTGTATTAGTTTATACTAGCTGAAAATCTATTTCACTGTCTCAAGGTTTTCACTGCTCAACAGAGCACTTGGAAGCAAGGGATGAATCAGTAAACAATAGACAACGTATGAAGAATGCATACTCTTAATTACAACTTCTAGTTTTGGTCTTACATCATCTCTGAAAAACGGTCTTTCTAAATATTGCTGCTGTTTGCAAGTGRTTTTTTTTTCACATCTGTTTCATAGATGCACAGTTGCTTCTCACTCTACACAAAAGCTTTGATCTCCAGCTACCATCTTCATTGTTAGCCACTGGCAAAAGCTGACACTGCACTGATAGATACCATATGTTTCACATCAGATTTAAAAGAAGAGCTATTTGTTTATCCTTTTTTTAAAAAAAGTCTATCCTTATTCCATGTGTGGGACTGACACTACTATGAGTAGTTTTCAGCACACAGAAGAAAAGGAAAGCAGATGAATCATASAATCGGTAAGGCTGGAAGGGATCTCTGGAGATCATTTAGTCCAACCTCCCTGCTCAGCAGGGTCASCTAGAGCATGTTAGACAGGGTTGCAGCCAGGCGGGCCTTGAACATCTCCAGAGAAGGAGACTCCACAACCTCTCTGGGCAGCCTGTGCCAGTGCTCTGTCACTCTCACAGTGAAGAAATTTCCCTTCACTCAAGAGAAGGAAGTACTGCACAGAAGCTCAGACCAATAAATGACTGTTTATACTATAATGGTGCAGTGAACTAGCAATTCATCATAAATACATAAAATCATCAAAGATCAAATTCATGAAGCTGTGTGGCTTTTGGCTTAAGCCTATTGCACCACTTTACACCAGCAAAGAATTTGACCCAGAGTATTTTCATCTCTTCCTGAAGCTTTAATCAAATTCAGTAAATATTCTTTAAGAATTATAACAAAAATGTAAAACRTTTTAAAGTTCTCCTTACCAAAGAAAGAATTATTCAATGCTAGATTTTGTCTACTTGTAATGTAAAAGTGGCCATAATGCAAGACTGAGTTTGATAAAAATGCACCTGTTTGATTACAGGTATATACATATTTTAACTTGTCAAATACACACACACACACACACACACACACACACATTTCAATTATACTTTCACTATGTTTCTTAAATTACTGCATTTCTACACAGAATCATTGATTGATCCCACCTAATCTCAGTTAGGTATCTAAATTTCATTACAGCAGATAGAAACTCCCTGAGAAATACAAACTTAATGCCTCAAGTGGGTACACTGGTGAAATCCTTCCATTCCATGCCCAGGGTATGGAAATTTGCCATTGTATCTTTACATGGATACATTTTTGTATAGAGCCCTACAAGGTTGCCAGTCCCATGTATTTGCTTCATCCTAGCGAACATAGAGACCTCACGGTGGGAAATTACTGTGACAAAAATGATTTTAGAACATAAAGCGCAATGCATGTTAGTATAAATCATTTACCTTTCACATGTAATTAATTTGCTTCATGGCAGCTATGATCCTGTAGGTGTATTCTTCAGAGTCTGAAGTAATATATTTTTAATTTGTCCAAATCCACCAGTAATAGAATGTTGATCGTTAACCTAATCAACGTTTTCAGCCAGAAAAATTGACTTAACATGCTAATGAGTAACTAATATGCCTGTAGATCTCTCTGTATCCTGCTATTATGCACAAAACACACTTCCCCAAGCATGAACATGCTATGCTCAATACGTGATGCTTTCGAATGMCATCACGTAGCTCAACAGGGTTCAGCTAAACTTTCCATTTGTTTCATGAACACTTAATACAGTTTAATAATCTGACTTCTACAGACTCTAATCCTAATTATAGGACACTGTCTTAAGCACTACCATTTCTGTTCTCCACAAAGTAACACTGTAGCTCTTTCACTTCTTGTCGTTATGAACAATACTTGTATCAAAGCTGGCAGTAGATGGAATCTCCTAAGCAAACTGAACTTCTGGCTTTCAATGCTACTTTCACGAACTTGACAATTTATTACTGCAGCTCTGCCCAGCTTAGACAGACACACTCAATGCAAATGGTGACAAATATTGTTTTGACACATTAGCAATAACAATTTCATATGTGACTCATGGCTTTCTTTTATCCTGTCATTCATATCAATTGTGTTGCCACAAGAAAATAGATGTGTTTATTCCATTACTTTGCTTTGCACTCTTTATCCTGTTCATTGATGTACAACAATTTCAAACAGTACAAATATCTTGTACTGCAAAATCCATTAGATACAAGCTACTTATTAACAAATTTTACTGATTATAAAAATAATTTAYAAATAAATAGAATTTATCTACTAGGATTAAAATTCCTTTTGTATGTATGCTAATTATAATGGTTGAAAACTGAATTACATGGAGACATTAAAGCTACACTGTGTAGATAATCTGTTTTTATATTTTTCAAATACTGTTAATTTACAGAGGATTTGACAGTGATTATCAGAGTGTAATTGATAAAGCAGTTCTGCATAAATTATACGGAATGCAAAATCTAAGCTTTTTTTTTTTTAATTTACAACCAATTTCTGCATTTGTTAACATTAAAAACCTGGGAATAGATTTTCCCCTTGGTTTAAATTTACATAAATAATATTTATACATAATTGCAGTTAGCTATTTTTTTTAATGAATAACGTACAAATTGTACAGGATTGGCAGAAGACATCATGCAGACCAAAGATTTGCTCTGAATATTAAACTAAGGGAACTAAAGCTAAGAATTGTATCAAAAAGTAGTACAGAATTGTGATGGGGAAATAAATTAGAAACTATAATACTATGGCTACTATTTCAACCATTACATTGTCAGGAACGCAGTGATGACTGCCATATACTCTTTCTCTAGGCATCTAGTACGGGCTGAAAGGATAGTTGCTTGGACATTGTTCTGAGCCAATATTTTTATAGAATAATTGAACAATTTAGTTTGGAATGGACTTCTGAAGATCATCTAGCCCAAAGCAGAGAGAACTTCAAAGTTATATCAGGCTGCTCTGGGCCAGTTCAGCCTAGTTCTGAGCATCTCCAAACATGAAGATGCCACAACCTGTTTGGGCAACACATTCCAGTGTTCGACCACTCTCAGATCAGAATTTCCCTGCCTGTAAATTTTGTTCATCCTTTTGCTGTGTATTTCTCAGAATGGTCCATCTCTGTCTTTTCCATACAACAATTCTTTAGGAATTTGACAACTGCAATTAGCATTGCCCTTAGCCATCTTTCCCTCCAGCTGAACAGATGCTGCTACCTCAGCCTTTCCTCATACATCATGAGGAACCTAATCATCTTGTTGGTGGTCCTACATTGTAGATTTCCAGTTTGACAATGTTTGTCTTGTACTGGGTAATCCAAGTTGGAACCAACACTCCCAGGGCAGCCTCACAGCTTCAGATCAGAAGGGAGCAATCACTTCCCGCCATAGGCAGGCTATGATCTTCCCAATGCAGCTCAATATGTTGTTATGCTAAATACAACTCACTCCACTAATAGCTTAATTCATAAAGGCAGCATGAAATGGTGTCTTCTTAAAGTCCTCAATTGCAAAAATGGTAGCTGTGTTCTTCATGGTACATTGCTTTGAGTAACCTTCACTTATTTTTTCCTCTTGAAATTTATTTTAGTAACGAATGTTATGTTTTATATGTGCTCCTCTTCTATAAAAGCCTCAAAAAAAAAAAAAAAAAAAAAAAAAAAAAAAAACTGGAGTTTTTTTTGTTTGTTTGTTTGTTTTTGTTTTTGTTTTTAAAAAAAACACTCTGAGATTTCCATAGATAAAACAAAAACTGAAAACCAAATGACCATCTAAATTCTCATTCAAAGCAAGCAATCTGTATTTTAAATATAAACACAAAGAATTCCACTCAAACAGGCATTTTAAAACATGTCAAATTACCCACAGAAGTCTCAATTACTATCTATTTCATTTCCATTTGACAGAGTTCTTATAAAAGTATAGGGACACTAAAAGAAATCTCAAGTAAGTAAGTAAAAGCCTTGTAGCACTTCAAGTAAGCAAAAATTTTATATGCTTCGTTAGACGTTCAGCATCAGAAACAGGATTCTTCCACAAGTCTTTCAAATGTGCCAGAACTGAGCTTTTTCATTCAGTTAAATCCCACAGTATCTATCAGCGAAACTGATTCAGCTTCACTAACTGCAGCAGAGGTGGCTGCGCTCAGAAAATGTTTTAGATACTTTTTACACCAAATCCCAGACCTTGTGTTGATGAGCATTGAACAAAACCTCATTAACCTCCACACTGCTTGTAATGCAGGATATCTTGTACTTTTAGCTGCATTACTGCTAGGAGTTCAGGAAACAGGCCAGTGACTGCATATCTTATGAGACAGCATGGTCTCTTCTGCACTGTGACAGACAAATAATGGCTTTGCAGATCTCCTTCATGTCAGCAGTATTACACAGTTCAACACAGGAGTGATGAGGGCAGGCTGACTTACACTGTACCAAATAGCTAAAAACTGTGTCACACCTACTTCACATTTTATACTAATGTATCTTTATTTTTAATCTCCCTGTGTATTTTAAACCGTTTATCCCACTGTTATAATACCATTTGTGCATTCCCTTAAAAATAGCAGGGTCCAAGTATAACTAGAGACTGTAAAATACTGACAAAGATTTTATTTTTGTATGTACTACATACGAGTGCTAGCCTTTTTTCCCCTGGTGAAGCGTAGCTGGCATGGTACGCCCCACTCCTACCAAGATCTATCCTCAGAGACAGCTTATATATGAGTAGTTCCATTTACTTTAATATGGTTACTCAAGTTTCTAAACTTACTCATGTAATAATAATAATTTATTATTTGCATTACAGTAGCACTTAGACACTTCAGGTAGGTTCAAAAAATTACTACACTATTACACAGAAACTTTAAAATACGTAGTAAGAAAAAATCACTGGCATTCAAAATTCATAGTCTAAAAAGATAGGACAAAGAATGTGGAAGGTGACAAAGCAGAAGTGACTGGCCCAAGGTGCTACAACAGGTGAATGGCAGTCACTCCCAGAACCTAAGCTTTTGAATCTCCATTCTGAGCCCCCTGCCCTACCAGGAAGGGGTTCTAGTTTGTTTATACATGCATACATGCATATGGGTGTTTGCATGTGTGTGTGTGTGTGTGTGTGTGTGTGTGTGTGTGTGTGTGTATGCGTATACACACACACACACATATATAAATATACTATTATATACAGTATTACATGAATATTCAGAGAAAATGAGAATTAAGCAGGAGTAGAAAACTGCAGCAAATTAATTAGCATTCATTTGATATTTACACCTGATTACTCCCAAACAGCTTGTCTCTCCTTTCTTCCTAGTTTGCACTTTATCAGAGGGACATATTTAGTATTCTCTCAACCATACTGCAGTATCCCACCAAACTGAATTACCTTTATTATGGAAGATACTCATGCCATGAATTTGTACAATAAGCAATAATGCAGTAACATAAACCGCAGAGTTGAACATGACTGAGATTTTAACATGTCTGTTACACTTCAGCACCATTCTGTTCAGAATATATTTCTTCTAAAAACATGTATATATAGTAATGAATCAAATTTGCTTCCAAATGTCAAAAGCAGCAGTACTGCTTTTTTTCAACTGTAAGTTATGTTTCTGGCTAAAACTAATGACATAAGAAGTTATATAGTTCTACTTTTTTCCCTAAAAGTAACTTGCTTATAAAAAAAGGCATACTCAGAGACTACTGAAGAGAATCCTACATGACAGAAGTTCGTAACAGTCACTATTCACTTACTTGCCTATTTGGGGCCAAAATTGAAGACCAGTGTTGACACATATAAAATACATACACAATTGAAAGTACTGAAAAAATTCAGTCAAAGCATGAAAATCTAAAGAAGAAAAGGCTTCAAAAAGTCCTCCATCAGATTTCGAAAATTCACARTCAAATTCCTCACAAACCCAGGTGGTTAAATTTGTGAAGAAGTTCTTCCCCAAACAAACATAGAACAACTAGAGTTACACTCAGGTCTGATTCACCTTTTCTTATTAATGTTTGATGCTACAGTAGTTTCATCAAAAGATGAATAAGCACAATAACAAACTATCCTTCACTAAAAGACTAAAACTATTTTTCAATTCCAAAAGCAAGTACCAGACAGCTCAGAATTTCTTAGTGTGATTTTCTGCTATGCATAGGATGATAATGGCTGTTAAACCTGGGGCTTGGATTCAACACTCTAGCAAACTCAAGAAAAAGAGATCAAGTCTCTTTTTACTGTAAAAAGAGCTGGACTGCACAAGGTACTTGTGAAATGGTTAATCAGAGTTAAACTGGGTAGTCTAAGTTTTGCTGGTGGAAAAAACAAGACTGAGATATCATTTCTAACTTACATGAGCTGGAGACCACAAAGGCCTGAAGAATTTGTAAAAAGTACAGTGATGAGTATGGAAGACAGAGCTTACTGGGTGTCACAGTTTAGTGCTAACGCTGATCTGGTTGTTCTGAGCAAGGAGATATCTGCTGTTTCTGCTGCAATCAAGGAATCAAGAATCTACACACACGCTTATGTAAATAAATACTGAACCATATCACATTTTTCTTGTTCTAATGAAAACAACATTACATGCCCCTGGATTTCAGTTCTAAGCAAAAGAAGCAGAGTTATTTTTCTTTTTCCTAGGCTCTATATTAATTGTACTCTAGGCATGCAATTACTAGAGTAAATCCCAAGTCCTCTCTCAGATCAAACTCTCTGAAAGAAAACCCAAACTACCATTTAGATAATTAACTATAATTTGCAAACTCTTTTTTTTTCCTGTTCATAGTGAGAGGAGATATATTGGAATGAACATGAGAGCCACATTTAACTGAAAAACAGCATGCATCCTAGAATTTTCCTAGAATCCTAGGAAATGAATCCTAGATACCCAGTAAGCTCTTAATCAAGTTGGAGGAAGGGCAGCTAGCAGCATCCATTCTAAAAGGATGATGGTAGCTGTGATCTGCTCTCTTAAGTAGAGGAGCTGTAACTCTGGGAGCTATTAAGCAACACAGAATAGTGAAGATAACCTCCTAAGTCTCCTGTGTTATGAAATTCTGAATATCTGTCATTACTAAGCTCATTATTATACAACCTAGCTAATCCCTGATCACTATGGTAACTAAGCACAATTGTCTTGGTCTATATGTGCCGTCCTTGTGTGCATTGTTAATTCCGGGATCTGAGAACTWTGCAGTGTTTATTGGCTACCTGAATACCTATTTCCAAGTTGTTTCTGAATTTCCTTTCCAAAACTCATGCTGGACTTCCTATTTACAACAATTAAAGATTCATGGATACAAGATACATGGATGCAACTCTTATTGTTATTGTTGCAGTGTTATTGCTTCTGAGCAGCTAACAAGGCTTAATATACAATAGAAATATATTTTAAAAAATCATATGCTGAAGATAAAGGATAATGACAGCAGTAGTTCAATCATTAAAGGGAAATGATTATCAAAGGTCAAATTCTAAAGCATCTATGTAAGTCAGCAATTTCTTTATTATTCATATTTTGTCAACTACTAAGTAAAAGAAATTTGATTCAACAAATAATTTCAGAATTTGATCCCTAAGTAATGAAAAGCCAGAGCAATTTGACTGTGTAACATGCTTCATATTAGGTTTTCTAATACCTATGAAAGCCAGACATTTTCACATTTCTCAAGGAAACAAGAGTACAACCAGCAGAGTGCTCTGTGAGTCATTTTGTTTCTTCTTGCTACAATTACTTCTATCTCATGCAACATAATTTTCCCAATTTCTCTGTCATTCTTAAGAGTAATACTGTAAAATCTGAGTTTATCCAAAACACTACTGTCAAAATCATCTTCTTCGCTTGCATGACAGTCTTTAATCCTCACCTTGTRAGTCGACCATATAATGCTGTTTGGTAGAACTTCTTAATAAAGAGAATATGCTACACTTTCACAGGAAATTAACTCTTAGGTTTCTGGTACATGATCATGTATGTACACTCTTTCTATCTCCACAAATACTAAATTGCATATAGAAGGTATCCACTTTCGAATTTCTTCCCTCTGTTGATTTTAATTGAGCAGGAATGTAACGAAAACAGTTTACATCGGCTAGTGCTAACAAAGGGCTATGTATAAATACATGGATCAATAGACTGAAATTTAACTCAGATTAAAAGAAAACAAGAAGGATCACTGTAGGAAGCAGAACATAAATTTTAAAAAAACATTTATCCTAAATTGTATTTCATATCTCTAGTCTAGCTCAGTCTCACTCAGAGTACTAAAGAGGGCCTGTTCTTGCTGTGTAAATACACTCATTCTTGTGCTGTGTGTTCACTACTTGTGGGGCACTGGGTCCAGTCCTCTCTTCACTAGTTCTTGAGACAAGAGTTTTATCCGTTTTTGGAAACTGTGTATTACTTCTAAACTATGAGCAAAGAGCTCTTTTATTCTCATTTTTTATTCTCTACCTGCCACCTATCCAAAGTTTTTATTTTAAACAAAGCAATGTCCCTTTGCCTAAAGAGAACATATGGAAATTCTATCTTATGTGTTTTTAGCTTGATTCAGTATTATTCTCATCACTAATTAAACTTCATTCTGTGATAGTATTTTAATATCATTAATTTCATTAAATTTATACATTATTCTGTTTAAATAATATTGTGATCTTTCACAAGACCAGATGTCAGTTTCTCATGAAGCAACATATCATACACATTAAGACCAGATTAGTTATATAGCTTCATTCCAGTGTTTTGGCCTCACTTGAAAAAAAACAATTCAATTATTAAATGCAAATTCTAAAGTTACTTTGAAACAGTCCAAGATTCATGATGTATTTTACCTATTTCTTCACCTTCATCCATGCTTTTACTACTTCTTTAAATTGAAGTATATTCCACAACTCACAGACTCATAGGTGATAATCATGCTGTTTGTAAGTTACTATCCTTGACTTTATAGGTTTATTAACCATCTCTAGAGCATCYTAGTTTCACCTGTCAGTTCTTTCTACTGATGCTGGTGTATTACCAGTCCTTGTTTTAACAAATCTATGTTTTTTAATTTTTTAAAAGGAAAGTAATTACTTACTGGTTCAAGACAGGTGTATATGCTGTTTTTTCTTCATCAATGATGGTGACCATCAGAGTAATGAGCTGTGCCCAAAAATCCAAATTCTTTGTTGTTGGTCCCTGTTCTTCTCGAGGAACTTCTTGTTTCTTACCCTGTTAAAACAGAACGTAATATACTTCAAGTTAGAGAAATTAGAGAAAATATCCTCATTATGTGATTTCCATCTGTGGATTATTACTTAGTTGGGAACAGTAATAATTAAGAGTCTTCAAAAATTTTGAACAAAAACTGTCTCAAGTCTATCCAATTCAGAGTGAATGTAAGACAGTCCATTACTGGCTGAGGAGATATATCAAAAAGATACAGTACAATGACATCCAGGTCAGCAAAGAATAGACTTGACTTTTAGTCTCCACTTTAATTACATACATACTTAAATTATTTGTTGTGCTGAAACTTAATATGAGCAGAATGATAAGGAACATTTGTTTTGTATTGGATTAAACTATAGTGTAGTGAGTGAGCCTATCAGCTGCTCTGCTGTTCAGTCTAAATAAAGAAGCAGTTAAATTTCCCTTTTTTTCGTAATAACCAAAACAGCAAAGGCTATTGCCCAAAGTATTCCGGCCAGAGACTTTCCAGGGACTGATACACTAACTGAAAGAACCGCACTGTGTGCACTTAAGAGAGGTAAGGGAAAACAGTACATAGTCTGAGGGGAAAAAAAAAACAAATGCAAAAAATCCCTGCAGAGACAGAAGTTCTGGGAAAAGAGACCTTCGAATATACGAAAAGAGAGGCTGTAGAAGGTGCTGGCTTGCAAATGATTTTAAAGTTGTAAACAAAATCACAGTTATCTGATTCCTTTTTTATTCAGGGAAAAGGGATTTTATATATGCTTTGTAAACAAAAAGGACTGCAATCAATTTTACATCCTAAGCATAGAACCTGAGAAGCCCCCTTACGTATTTGTAATACAAGATTCACAAACAATGATATATAACATATGAATGACACTGCTGTATAGGTGGATTACCAACGTGACWCTCTTGTCATTTATTAAAATTTGGTAAATAATCAGTGTTTTATAGTCTCCTTGACTAAAAGCCTGCATTTTGAGCATTTTTATATAGTTGCAAGTACATATTAATATTCACCACTTACAAAGTGTTCTTGAGAATTTTTGTACTTTTTAACCTCACTAAAATGTACACTTCGAACTAGATTTTGTCTCTACAGTTTGGATTTATGAATTCATAGTCTATAGTTTTCACAACAAAAATACATTTTAGTTTGTGGATTAACAGAAAGACCAGATTCTTACCAAAGCCCAACAAATAACAACTCTATGGCAGAGAAGCAAATGTAAAAATAAGTATTTGTCTGTATGGACACACACACACACACGCACAATTTATGCCATGCATGTGTATGTCTGCATGCTATGTAGACCTATGCTAGGTCTCTCCCATGCAACTTACAATGAGAAAGATACAATGTTTTTTTCCTTAAACTAGTAGCTGACAAGTCAGAGCAAATAAGCATGCCTATGAAAGTTTAAACATATATACCATGCACTACTTATTTTTAGTCCAAATATGACCACTTCAGCGATGCAGTATCTCTTCAAACAGTCCTGAGTTATTCTCATAGTGACTTAATTATATGTGATCTTAACCTCAATTAACATTTATCTATTAACAGAGTTTAGAAAAGCAGAAAGGGAAACAACAGCACTTAATTGAAATTATTTTGTGGTCACTGTGGAATATTTTAGAGAAGTATCATTAATCACCCTGTTGTGAACTACAACYGCCAGAGCTTCAATGTCTAATGTGACTGAAATAAAGGTTAGGCTCAGAAGAAGCTGTAACAGATGGTGTGACTAATATCACAAGCAATTTATAATCACCAGGCAAACAAGAGAGCTTTTTAAAACAGAAATGAATATTTGAGCATTATTATCATTCACAACAGCTCTTCTTGGTGTACATTATAATTTTATTAAAAGACTTTATTTCTATAACAAAGAAGATTTATTTCTAACATCACTTTTCCTCAGCAGTTAGTGCACCTTTYATCCAAACTAAGTGAAATGCAGTTGCAGAAAATAGAGCCAGTTTACATTTAGTAAGTACCGTCCAAAACCTTTTTCATGAGCTAAATTTCAGAGGAAAAACCTGTACCTAGCTGACACAGCTTTTCACAGTTTTGAATATGAAGTGTAACAGAATGTGAAATTATATTCTTTAATATAGGTAATATATAATATTTCATCAATAAAGTAAGAGCAGCACAAGTTGGTGCTTTCTATAGAGACCACCTATTATAGAAATCTTTTTAAAATCAAGATGATCTTTGCAAAATTCCAAAAATAAGAATTTTTTTGCAGTCCTAAATTAAAAAAAAAAAAAATACAGTTTTATGCTCTAAGAGTGTACACTCAGCCTGTATGGTTGTAATTTTCATTCTGTATCTTAAAATTTAACAAATAGACTGGAAATGGTCATAATCATTCAGGTTGCTTTTGCATTAATTCTATTATTGCTGGCATTATTATTTGCTTTATGTGGTCTCTGGCAACAGATACGTTCACAAAGATGTTCTACTGAGGTAAAACAATGTTGAAATTTTAATTATATTGACTGATTTTATCAGCTGGAAAATTAAGTTCCATCTTTGAATAAAAATGACCTTAGAATACTGAGTTATTTTCACATCGAAAAAACTTCAGTGATACAATTTGTTTGGCTCAAATATGGCTCAAGCTATTTCTGCTGGCACAGCTGAAAGTCATAGTAAACTGTTTTACAGTGTAGAAAAGTGAGTGGGAGGAAAGCATCATACAATTACACTTACATTTTAACGTTTCTTTAAGGAAATAAAACACCCTTTCAGAGGCACTGAAGTTTAATTTCTGTACTGCTTTGTTGAAGTCTGATTTGGTGACATAGGCTCAACATTAGTCTGTTGTGAACAGTCAAAAATGCCCCTTTATTAAGTGAGAAAACAAGTTACGATTTTCCTTCTCTTTGGGCTCGAAAGACACTCATCCGCTCTAATTTTGTAACYGTTACAGCAGTAGTTTGTGTCTCAGTCTGGTGCTGGTATCTAACCAGCTCTCAACAACATGCATTTCATTTTAGGAAATAACACCATGCACACTTATTTGGTACAGTGTATTTACAGTCTAYGCAGAAGTTGTGGAATGGCC
Source organism: Rhea americana (assembly GCF_003343005.1). NCBI lineage: Eukaryota > Metazoa > Chordata > Aves > Rheiformes > Rheidae > Rhea > Rhea americana. The sequence goes on from NW_028186149.1 coordinate 6,009,053, forward strand.
TTTTCAAATGCCAAGATCAAATTAGCTTTTAAATTAGCAATGAATATATGTACATGAATTCACACACACAAAACCTACTGGAGTATAAAACATATATTGAATGGTCTATTAAGTGAAAAACAAAAACCTGTCTTGATAATGATACCTTTCTATGGGCACAAAACTTACAAAAAATTGAAAAAAAAGAAGTTGCTAGAGTGAAAATGTGAACCAAATACCCAGCATACCCTGATAGTATCACATTTGTATGTACACAATAACATGGTATATGAGCCAGTGAATACTGCTTTTCATATTAGAGAATAATACTGATACTGAGATTTGAAAAGTACATTTAAGGAGGTCAAGAGAAACACAAATTCTCATATTCTGACCACACAGCAGATACACTGTTAATGATCTTTTAAATAAATGATTTTCTAAAGTTGCCTGCTTTTAATTTTTGGTGGATAGGTAATTCCCTGAACAAACTAAAATCACAGATTGCTCTTATGCTAAYCAAAAAAGAGAGCTTTGAGGAGGTATCGATACAAAGCAAAGTTCACCAATTGCAGAACTGCTTTCTTTTTGAGTAGTCATTAAAACAGATTATATCCCAAGTAACTTGATGTCTGGTAGCATTACTTGGGATGGCAAGGCTGTCCATGTGCACAGAATAGAGAAATGGTGTATGAAGATACTAAAGTAGATCCTACATTTAAAAGCTCAACAACTAACTGGTCAAAGGCAGATACAGTGATATCCCTAATCTGTTGGCAGACCAAACATAAAACAAATAATGCCAGATGATGTCTCACCATCCAGAGATGACAGTATAGGTTTATATACAGTCACCCTAATTGACTTGGCTTCTTCTTGTTTTAAGCATAACTATAAAGCTGTAGCATACCATACATCTTTTATCATACAAAAATGTTGAGCAGTAGCAAGAAAGTGGCAGATTTCAGTTACTAAATATTTTGGAAACCTGTACTACATGAAACAGCCAGGAGGACTGAATATGATTACTTGGGTATCAATGTATGAATATAGCTATTAGCCTGATTTTGCTTTTACAAGTGATACATTCTTACCACATTCATCCAAGACAACAGAACACAGAGGCTCAGGACTGAAAGAACGGAAAATTCTTGATCATTATACTGAATGAAGTTCAGTATTATTCATGTCCATTAAATTTTATAATGCATTCTTAAATTGTTTGCCTTTTTATTAATTCTGCATCATAGGAAATGCTGTCCTTATAGACAACTGCCTATAAACACTCCTCAGTAAATCCCTACAAGAATATATTGACACTAGCTAGACGCCTGCAAAAACTTATTTGGAATACATTAAGTGGGGAAAATCCCAGCTCAACAGCAGCTATTGGCAAGAATGACAGTGTCTTCAGTGCTGAACTCATATCCTTTGAGAAGAACATCTGAAAGAGCATTAGAGGAATAATGTAAAATATTATTAAGTCCTCACTTTGTATCAAGAATACTGAATTATTTTGGTTAAAATTTCTTTCAGTTTCAGAGAAAAGGATCTCCAATTTTTTGTGGTGCTACAATAAATTGTACATGATTGCCCGCAGCAAAGATGTGTTAATTCATTTTTGATCTTTAAAGGAAGTTTAGGAATTCAGTTGAGAGGTAATATAGTGGATATTTCTTAAAATCTTTTGTAATACATTGTGCTATTGTACATTTGATTGTGTTCAGAACACTAATTCCTGTGGAAAACTAGATCACAAACACCTTGTAAGAAAAGTATCTCTAATTAGAAGTCATAATATTCACTTTTGCAAACATGGTTGAGGAAATACTGCATTCTACTGATTCTAATACTGATTTTCTAAGACTTCTGTAATGTCAGAATCAAAGTAGGTGATCATAATTGTCTGTCTTGCTCTAGAATAGATTTATCTATTACCACTGGCAACATCAAAATTAGAAAGAGGAAGTGAGTAAGAGCTATTTTTCATATAGTATGTATCAGTATAAATTCTTTACTCATTTTTCTCAATTTCCCTGGATATAATATGTATACATATTACATGTATGTATGGAAACGGAGCCTTCTACCATCTATTTAGAAGCCATTGGCAATCACTCAAATTGCATCCAAAATGTGGGAGGAATTTGGCTGAACTAGTATCTCCTTTTATTTGTGAACCTGACCTATTGCTTAGTATCCTGAAACCAAGTATCACTCATCGTTTCTCAGCAGCAACAGAAAATAGGGAATAATGAGCTCACAACAGGGAGAAAAGTATTGCTTATTTCACATAAATACCCTTGCTGTGGAAGGCTAAGTAATAATACCCTTCTCTCTCCCCCAGATCTATCAGTTATTCTGTTGGTTTAGACAAGAACATTCATGGAGTAAATTCAGTGGGAATATAGACTCTCAAGATGGGTCATAATTTTATTTCTAAATCCAACACACTGAACTCCATTTTGAAATCATTAGCATTTCTCTTCTCCATAAGTACACTGGAGCAGAATTAGAATAAAACATTAAGCTATGACATCAGTATGACAAAACGAACCTTTCCATTGTTTCCACTCGCTGTTATACTCGGTTTTCCCACGCAATGGGCACAATAASAGACAGGATACAGGACCAGATGAACCTTTTGTCCAACTTGGTCTGGCCATTCTCATGCTCATACTTGAAGAGTACAAAGCTTTGGCTAACAAATGAGATTATTTGTTCATCTCTTCTGATACTACTACTATCCTTCCTAACTGAAAGGTTGAAGTTGTTCAGCTTTTGTTACTTTCTCCTTTACCCGATGTCTGCTGCCACTGGATTCACTTGACTTTTGAATTAGTCATCTTGAACAAGCTTATGCCAAGCAATTTTATCTGTAAGAATTCCCTGGTAGAAGAGACTCAGAACTGGGTTCTAAAAATCACAGAAAAAATATATCCTACTGTTCTAATGCGTTTTATCAAAGATTTTCTATTACTTACTTATAACTTCTATTACTATGGCTGGCATGCTGTCCATACACAACGCTACAATGTAARGAGGGGTCTGGAAATTCCCTTTGCATGCTGGCTTTGAAGAAAAGTTAGAAGCTTTTCAGTGGATCTAAAGCAATTTGGAAATATAGTAAAGCTCCTCATAACAAATATTATTTGTCACTTAAATTTCCACAAATGAAAAATAGGACTCCCTGAGGTAAATGGCCTTCGCTATTGCGTAACTTTATTCCTTTTTCCATATTTTTTGAACATGCTATATTGTTGTTATAATATTTTAAGAGAAAAACAATCACCTGCCCAACCTTATTGTTTCAAAAGCTATATTTGCTTTTGAAATGCTGCATACTGCTAGCATTTACCATGTTTCACCCCAGGAATTACTGCCATCCACTAGGGGTAAAATGTTGTGGCAAGGTATTTACTTTCTAACTGCGATTGTCTTTCTGAGGAACAAAAGTATAAAAAAGAGAAAGCAGGGATTGCAGAGCGTATTTTGTGATTTTCTCCTCACTCCTCTTATATTGATCAACCCTCTCAACTCCAGCTTCTTATGCAATATTGAGAGCACTCACTCCATTGTGCCTTGTTCTATTTTCACCTAAAATCAGAGAATCACGTACATTTAGATATTAAACACATCTTCCAGAAGTATCGTGGCAGAAATCTTCAGAGAATTTTAGGTAGCAGACAGAGACAAATGGAGAAGAAGGTAACACGAGTTACACACACAGATAGCAAATATAGTATTCAGGAACCTATCAAGTCTGGTCAGATGAAAACACTACTGTTGAAGTAGATTGTCTAGATTCCACTTTTTTTTTTTTTTAACATCAATCTCAATATGGTTCATCCAAGTAATGAACCATGCTAAAGCCCTGAGCCAGCACTGGGCCTAAATAGGGCAAGAGCTGCCAATATTTCCCCTGTATGGGAGCAGGCGGTGGCTCACGCATGAACCACTCCTTGTCGCTTTGGGGTTCATCTGCTTCAGCCCTCACTCCTCACAGCCTAAACATCAGCTGTGCAGTGAGAAAATGAACTTCCTATGCTGCACCACCATGCATGACAAACTGTTTCCTTCCCTCTCCATGAAAGGAGAGGGCCTCCTCTGATGGGGGGACAAGCAGACGTAAGAGAAGAGTTAATAAAGAAAGCTTAAGGGTCAGATGTGGGGTCACCTTACTAATAAGTTTGGGTATAAAGCTAATGAAATGTTGACTACAATATTGGTTACTGCTTCATTATTATAACTATGATACCACATAAACCAGGCGCAGTGCACCTGGATTCATTGGAAAACTTCCAGAGCTATAGATTAAACCATATACTGTTCCTGAAGGTAAATGCAAGTGGAAATAGATTAGTAGCAGGCTAAAAGAGCAGAATGCAGAAGGCAGTCTCTTTGTGCAACCCTAGAGCTGATGCAGAATTTTGGTAGTAATTTGAATCTTACTCATCTCTCTATTGAAGTCAAATTCACTAAATGAGATCCCTGAGAACTGCCTCCCACTAGCTGAGACAAACTTTTCCTTTCAGTTAATAAGATTGTATTTGATCGTTGCTTGATCGTTACTAGTGATGAGTTATTTTGATTATGGTCAATTTATATTATTTTTGGAGTTTGCTTTCTACAAATTTTCATTAAAAATTTTATTTGCTAGTGCTCATAAATCTACAGTTTGTAAACATTTGTTTGGTTAAAATTTCTGCATACAAACTTATCTGCTGGAATACCTGCTGAAAGAGAACAGAAGAAATGAGTAAATACAGTGAAGCTGCAGTTATTTCAATTTTCCAGCTAAGTGAATATTCATGGAATTTTTTATTTTGGGAGTTCACRCTGCTCTACCATAAGTACAAAGTCTTAAAACTGTATAATAGATAAATAACTTAATGACACTCTGCCCATCCTTCTCTAAAAAATAATTTGGAGACATTTTAAACTTGTTTTACACTCTCAGAGCACTCAAGAGTGTTTCTTGATTAGAGTAAAAGCTACCTGGGGAAGTAAGCATCATGTTATCTGCATATATATAGTGCATATACTGCTATGCATATATACTCAAATGATTACTTGAGTAGAAGAATATTGGATAAAATTAAATAAGTAATCATCCCTCCCTATACTCAAATTTAAGAGTCTAATGCTCTCAAACCAAACACGTTCTCAACAAAGTACAGATTTTCTTTGAAAAATAAGTGACAACAATACTTTAAAAATAATGCTACATTTTAGAACTAGAAACCTATTAACATAAGAGGATAGAAAATGGCATCTCAGAGAGGAGAGAGATGAGATTTGGGAAGTGCAATGAACAATGAAAATGTATGCAGCGAAGTGGGTAGCTCTACACACCCATCCACCTTCTGCAAGCTAAAGCTAATGATAACTCATGCTTTGTTACCTGTAGCTATTTCAGGTTAGTTTCATAAGTGTCAAAATATTCTTGCCTACCATTCCTAGACTTTCTTTACACAACCCACTCTTTCCCCTCCTACCTCTTGCTCATTTTTCATTGTTCACATTGTTCATAAATAAAATAATTTATCTTAGTACAAAAAAAATCCAAGTAATTCTGGTGAAACACTTGCTTCTGCTGATAATTCATCAACCCTCAGCATCCTGAAAAAGGAGAATAAAAGTAACAAACAGAACTGAGCAGAGATTAAGTGCTACAGTATACATGTGGAAAGATCCATATGTAAATGGTGTGGTGTATTTGCTAATTCTCATCATTCAATTACCTTCCAAACTCATCCTGAATCACAGAAAAGAGAGTTTCATCTACAGTGAAAGTAATTCCTATCTTAGATCACTGGTTTCTGACTTTGTGCAAGAGTTTGAAAGAATGTAAGCTGCAGGAGGAGGAGGAAACCGCTTAAGTACTGACATTGATTTTCCCTTCCTGCATTCAGTATTCTGAAGGACAAAACAGAAGCCCCAGATTSAGTTTCACTGTTTTGACTTTTATACACCATCTATATAGTGTTGCACAGTGACAATCCAAACTTTCAAGCAAACTCTTAGACTGTGTAGTTTCATTTTGAAATTCATCTTGTTAAAGATTTCAGTATTTATAGCCATCTGTGAATTTATTTACTACATGTTACTCCTTTTCACATAAATAAAGCAAAAATAATTGGAGTGCTTCACTATAAAAGAACACCAGACTGGTTTGTATTTACTTCTTGCAAATTAACCACACTGAATGAGGAATGGCTTGCTCATAAATAGGCAACGGGCAAATTGCACATTTGTCTTACCTGATCCACTAGCTGGGAGTAGAGGTCATAGCAATTATCAAAAATGTATTTGTAAGTTGAGTCCAAACAGGCTCTTACACAATCTTTCACCACAGTACTGGCTCGAGGTGGGTTCTGCAATTCAAGGACCTAATAAAATATTTCACAAAACCACAAAACGATAGAATTTCAGAATTAGATGGAACAGAAATAAATGCAAATATTGTAATGAAGATAGTTCTCTAATACAGGATAAAGAAGTGATTAAATACAATAATGACAAAAATAACATTTATACTATGTTAACTTAACACTACCTTAGATAAAGGCACATCAAAGCCCATGCTGAAGTTAAGTAAACAAATTCTATCACTAACTTTTACTGGAATTAAATTGTTCAGATGATGAAAGAGGCACAGATCCATCTTTGGGCTTTCCCTCTTTAGGAGATCATTAAACTATATAATTACATGCTTTCCTCTGACTATTGGCCCAAATAGCCCATTTTTTAAAGCAAAAAGTTCAGCTTTTTACTCCACTACATGATACACTATTTTGAGCTTCATCTTAATCATTTTTATTCTCATTATACAATGCCTAACACATGGAAATCACAAATGATTGTGATAAACTTCATTTGCATTTCTGTATTCTCATCCAGTAATGCCAATCTGTACTATTTCCATTCTAAAAATAGTTCAGATCTTGACCACAAATACATCAACAATTGGAATGAGTAAAGCAAGTATAGTATGATTTAATGTTGTATTTTGCAGTTTGGCATGTAATATTATGACACTACCACGAAAAAATTATTCTACAGAATATGTGCTCCTAACTGGTCCAACCAATTTCGCTGTATGTATCTTGACTTTAAATTAAACAGGCACATTTCTTGATGCATTAAGAAGTGGTAAAACTAGTTTTTAAAAAAAGGAAAAGACAGTTATTTTTCAAGAACAGCTTTATTTTAACACAATGATAATATAAAGTCTGAATAAGACAACTTCACTTCAGTTATCTTCAGTAAACTGAAAGATTTAATTTAAACTGAAGCAGATGAACTGCATTTAGAGACTAGAATAGCAAAAACATTCATTAATCTCTGAAGTTTTGATAGCAACAATTAAGAGTATAACACTGGGTATGAACTACCTGGAAAATAAATGGCAACAGTATTTTTTTTTTTTTTTTTAAGTCTCTGCAAATAAAGTACAATACCTTCATTCGAAAAAAAGTGATGCTGGTTAGCAGGTCTACAGTTGATTTCAGATCTTGAAGTCTTTCAGAATTGCTGGCAGGAAAATTATCCTGGTGAATCAAGAAGAGAGGATTCATGTGAAAGGGGAGTTAAAGGGAATATCTTTGAACGTCTAGGAAAAAAAACCCTCCAGGAAAACAAAGATGCTGCTTGGAAGCATTAAAATATCCAACTGTTGCCTCAATTCTGAGTATGAGGAAATAAGTAATAAGTGTCCCTTTGACATGAATGGGAGTACTTCTGATAATCCTACCATATTTGATTGTAATATGAGTGATTTAAAATACTGTGATTTTTTAAACCCTTAATGGAGTAAAAAATACTACAAAAATGCTGTGGAAATGACACTAATGGCAATCATCTGTGGATTCCCCATGACACATAAATCACTTGTAGGCATAAATTCRGTAGTAAGCTTAATGAAGGAATCATATATGAAATTTTTGCTATTTTCTCTAGGTTAGCAGGAACACTGATGGGAAGTGATGTTATTTAAATGACTTCATATTAACAAAACAGCTGCCAAATATCCTCATGTTCCAAGAAAGCTGGATAACATCCTTTAGAATTCAAAGAACCTAGAATGAACTTATCTGCTGCATGAATATTTTGGTCTTAAAAACTGCATTTTCTACTGCTGTAGAAGCCTTAGGGTTCTTTTAAACATTTTTTCCCTCTTTCAGTTTTAGAAAGCAGGCCAAATGAACGGAGAAATCCCTGAGCTGGAGGCCTCCAAGCCTAGAGGCTGAAAGAAAACCCTAACTAATGAAGCCCTATTCATTTGCAGATCATTCAAAAGTTTCAAGAAGGAGAGGGAGTTAAGAATGATATGGCAACTGACAGGTATTCAGTGCTTACTTCTTCCCAGAAAAGATGGTTTTGGAGCATACCTCACTGGGAAGAACCTCTGTAAGACARAAATGAAACTAGAATTTCTAACACTGAGACAACCCTCTTTCAAAATTCCCAGGATTTCAACATGGAGGCCTTAGCAAAGTTCTCATCCTCTCAAAATAAATGCAAAAGGAACTGTGATTTGCACTATGTAAGTCAGCGAAGGTAACTCCCAAATGAATTAACTTATTCAAGTTGTGGATTATTTAAATTAGTCCTTCAATTCTGTTCTTCTTCTTGAAAGTCTGGCCATCCTTTTGCTTGTTCTTAGCTGTTAGCTTTTGGAAAGAAACAAATGATTTGTTCAAATTGGAAAACTACTGTTAAAATGCTTAAATCCTGAAGTTTTTGTTCCAAGGATTTGGGATCTCCTGTCAGCACCCGATATTTTCAACTTCTACACCACAAGAGGGATTAATCTCTCAAATTCCTTTAACCAGATAAAGCACACATGGATCTTCATAAAACAAAAAACACATTTGATTTGTCCTCTAGGTAGAGTATTTTGCACATACCCTGTATTTAGATAAGTCAATCCTCAAAGAATTGTGCAATTGATCCAGCAGTTTTATAAACTTTTCCCTCTGTAAAAAGAAAACAAGAATGTTGCATAAGAATTGCCAAGTTTCTGTAACTGATGGTATAATCACAGCTCACGTACTTTGTTAGAAAGCACATCAACACCTGCCTTCCATTCGTAATCATTCGGACTATTTTCCAATGCTCCATATAAAAGTACTAGTATGAAATATTTGTATTGCAAAGCTAGGAAATGTACTGTTTTTTAGTGCTTTGCTTTTGCTTTCTGTTGTATGTTGTTATTTACCTGGTATGTAATCAACATTCTGTGGCTGTGTAACATATTAGTGAGGTGAAGTAGACTCTCTTATACTGTATTTTCCTTTCTTAATAGCTGCCGCATTTTTAAACAAATAACTCAAAATATCTAGAAACTGAAAAACAGTGCCTGAAGTCTAAAGACTAAAAATCCAACAATGGCATTAGTCCAGTTTAAAGTCCAAAGTGTTAAGTTATGTTGCCATGGCTTATTAAAAAAGATCAGCTTATTCAAATTTTTATATTTGACTTGTAATTGCTTATACTCTTAGGAAACAAAACAAAACAAAAATACTTTCTCCTACCTTTGAGATGTAAGAAACGTTCTTCATTTGGAGCACAATTTGATGTAAAAGCACATGATTGAAAATAAAACCAGAAAAAGTGGCTTTGTGAAAATAAGCCAAATGTAGTTATAGTTTTCCCTTTTAAATGTGGAGGTGAACTTGTTATCTTGAGAGATGAAGGTGCAATGAAAACATTTTGTCAGATAGTCAGGTGAGCTGTGCCATTCCCAATACCAATTAGAGTTTCTAAATACCAATTAAGTTAAAATATACTCTATATTCCACTGCACAAAAACGAGCAGAAATCCTTGCCAGTCTACATGAAAGGAGCAGACTGTCGAAGCAGCAAGATCTGAGCTCTCAGAATGTGCGATTTCCTCCACACTATTCCTGAAATAAGATATGCACTAAAATGAAATGAGAGTACTTTATGTGCTGGCTGTTATCCATCGTGGAACAGTAACCTACACCCTAAGCTAGCAGTTTGGCACAGTTCCCTTAAGGGATGAATAAAAAGGGAATTTTTTGTCATGTTACAAAGCTGTACTGAAATACTCAGTCAGCCAAATCTGTCCCAGCTACAGCCTGAGGACTTGAAATCTGGATGTTCTTTTTGATGAATGGTGTGCAGCTATCCACTAATAAATGTCTTTTGATCCAAGAGAGAAAAATAATCTAATATTTTGCCTGTAAGTCAATTGTTTGAAAAAAAGAACTCCAAATCTCTATTAGTGATACTTACTACTGTCTTTTTATCCATCTGTTGAACTATGAATTGGATTGGAATTTGCATCAAAAGAAAACTGGCATTAACATCAGAGAAAAGATTTAATCTTCCTCCAATCTGAGGATAAAGGAAAGTAATTCTGATTGCCAGCAAAATGGAAACAAAGAATAGAAAATCCAGCAAAAACATTCTAAATTTCAAAAGCTGGATCAAACGCAAAAGTCTAATAGGACCTGAATGTTGAAAGAGTACTCTCATTTCAACAAAGATACGGAACCACTTCATAATAAACCATCAATTAGCTTGTAAAATAGAACCTTTGTAAGTTCAAAGCAATGTTCCACTATCATGGTAATACACTAATTAAATCATAAATAGTCTGATAGTGCTTTTCATCTATAAAATTTTTTTACTTTATAATAATGGGGCAGCATTACTATTTCTCTTTCAAAGCAAAACTTCAGTAATAAGAAATGAAGTTCCAGTTTAAGAACACGTTGTCTCCAAACTGATGACCTAGTCCTGGGCACATTTACATGTAAGTGTTTCCACTAGAATTAACACTTAAAAGAAAAACACATAGACATTTAAAATAAATATTTTTCTAAAAAAATTACTGAGTGGACCTAAAATTCATGATGGAAAACATTTAATGGAAAACATTTTGCAAAGTTATGCCATCCCTTAAATTTGAAAATATATTCACGTTAATACTGCTTTAGGAATATTTAAATTCTTCATAGTGGTAAGCAGTTCTATCAGACCCTAACAACACTGAGGATTTGGCAATAATAAAAAAAATCAATCTTTGATATTATAGTGTTATTACTACACAAGGTGAACTTTATAGAAAAGTTCCATCCCAAAGATGGTTGTGGATGAAATGCAAACTCATAGTCAGTTCTTGTGGACACTGTTCCTGTTGCAACAACATCAACAAGTGGTAAGGATGGAGAAYGCTAAAAACAACAGTGAGGTACAGATGACAGTAACAGACAGTCAGTTATACCACGGACTCTCTTTCCTTCACTGGTGCAAGTTACATCCCCAGTTAGACTATTCTTTGCTACACAGAGATCACGTCAGGTGGCTACAGACCATCTTTGCAATTCCCCCAATAGCATGATTAGTTCCACGTTCACTGGGTCAGTCAGAGGGTGAGCTCAAAGCCAGTCTAGGAGATGAAAGGGAGACCTCACAGTTCATAATCTGTGCAAGTATAGCAAAAAGCCCTGAGGTAGATCTCCATTTATCTGTAGGTTGCCTATAGGCCTTTATCAGCCAAACGTATTTGAAGTACATACGAAAAGACTAGTTCTCCTTTCTGAGGAAAGCTCACAATAGGCTTGTCGTTGAACAGTGAAAGGCATATGTCCACAGATGGAAAGTAGATAGAAAACAAGGACTACAACATGCTGGCGTTCTGCTCAACATTTCTAAGACATAAAACCAGGATTGGACAAAGCATCCGTTATCACAGCAAAAGAAGTCCATCATTATATACAAGTTATTACCTTTAAATATTTACGGCTAGATTCATTAGGTTAATATGAGTTTACTGATGATACTTTTCTAAGTCCACACAACCAAAGAAAGCAAATGCAACCTATAGCCAATACAGTGCAGTTAGTAGTTTGCAAGTCACATTACAATAAAAACAAAAACATTCAAGATTTTGTTATTATGAATGCTAGTGTCTTCCACCCCATATACCCTACATACCACTAAATAAGCAGTTTAAAAGGCTAATATCATCTTCTTTAGCGTTTACTCTGATTGAAAAGACTCGGGGAAAAATTTTCAAAAGCTAACAACAGCTCCCATTCTTTAAAATGATTTCTTCTAAAATTTGAATTTAATATTGTATCATGGATTAGAAAATAAAAAGTAAGACTAGTATTCTATTAAAAAAAAAGGAAGTTGACTTACCCCAAAATTAGTAGCAGCAAACCGATCTGAGGCAGATACATTAGTTGTGGCTGTAGTATGAGCATAGAAAGCATTTATGTTGGCCAACAATGTACTCATAACTGCTGGCACACCAGGGCACATATATTTAGAAGACAGACAGGAAAAGTGCCTACAATTCAAACAAATGAACAGTTATTAAAGGTGAGAAGGATTTTCCACATTCTCTCACCACAGTTTCTTTTCAGCTCCAGTGGTGTAAATGTCAAGCACTCTCATGGTCAAATGTACARATGTACATGACAAGAATCCAGACATATTGGACATAATTGCCAGAGGTATTTTTAAATTGAACATATCAGATTCACATTTCTTTCTTACTCAGCTAATTCTGAATAAAAAATATGATTTGAATATCATGTTATTAAACAATACATTAATTATTAAACACAAACTTAAATTCAAATACGAGGTTGTCATCATAATAGCCCACAAGAGAGCTGTATTCCAGTAGAGAAGCATTTAATGTTTACTGACAAGAGGGCTCAAACCAACAATTTGCTGTAGCTTATATTTTAGGTTACTTTATTACTGAAAAGTGAGATACCAAGTCACCTTTGGTTTTACCTTGGTTTGACTTTCGCCACAGCTGAAATTGTTCCACTGTGGCTCAGGCTAAGTAAAAGTTAACAAGTCTGTTAAACTCTGAACCAGCTCTATGTTGGAAAACATTACTTTTAAAGAAAAGGAAAGTCTGTCATTCAGCAGGTCTGGGGCTTCAAGAGGGGAAAGGTTTTAGCTCCCACCTCCTAATGAGTATGAACAGATTTATGTTCACCCATAAGGCTATAACTTCTCTCCACCTCCCTACATCTAGAACATTTGGATCCTGGAGAGAAGCTACAGCACTGATATTCCTGTGGCATGGGACTAAACAAAAAGGGGGATTAAAGTCACAGTTTATTGCCCATTAGTGTACTGCATGCAGACAGCAAAAGACATAGGGGCATACATGTATTTATGCAGTGAGGCAGACTACCAGAACAGCTACTGAAGGCTGGCAGTAGCAATATGAGAAGAAGGATTAAAGACTGGATGAGCCTCACGCTCCCAGCTGCTAGGCTTTCTCTAACATTAGATTCTCTTTCAAGTAATATCATACTGGGCTTACACACTATGTAAGTTTTGTTCTGATGCGGTGATATATATTGATGCTTAAAGCTTGTATCATGCCATTTGTGGAGGTGATTGATAATACAGCAGAACCTTTATTTGTTGACAGTATTTTTCAGTGTACTTTTAAAGTCCACAACAAGAATCTGACAAAAACATCAGGCAGCTACCTACTAATTAGGAAAATGCTTCAGCATATGTCACATATGTTTCCTGTAACCTGGAAAACTAAAGAGTTCCTTTGTATAAAATATAATTGTGATATCAGATGATTTTCACCAGTTTCAATTCATTTTTAAAGTTAATAGAAATCCTAGCTCATCTATTCATCACATGCATTTTGAGAAATGTATGTAGAGATGATAGAACTATTCTTAAAAAATGTGACACTCAAGATAATTAACATATAATTTTTACTGTTGACCTAGAATTATTCCCCAAAATCTCCAAGTAGGTCTAAGGATCTTTATTGTATTAGGAATGCTGAACCGGAGATAAGAAGGAACCAATAATCCCGCTGACTCTTAAGAGTCATATTTTCAACATACGCTCTGCTGAGGGGAGAAGGGACAGACAAAAGGGGTAGTCAGCAGCAGCTGTCACGAGACGAGCCACTCACTCAGATTGCTGCCCACAAGAAAAATGATAGATCCTGGAAAAAATAGTTTGGATCTACATTTTAAATTCAGTGAGACATCTTCTGCCGGTTATTCTTGCTTACATGGAGCTACCCAAGGGCTGGACTGGGCTCCTATCTTGAAAACCCAACTTGGAGAAGGATATTTGGAAAAAGGAGAAAAAACTATCCTGGCTGACCTTGCCAGAAATCTTGCCCTTTAAATGTGGTGTGATTAATCACAGGGTGGCTTTTGATGAGATCATGGGGTCACTTTTGATGAGATCAAAAGTGGCAAGAATGCCTACATTCTTTCTAGTACTCCTCTCTCTCTATTTCTTATTTTGTGCAGGCTCCTCAAAAGCATTAAGATTATTATAAAGCAATTCTGCAGCTGCTGAGCAAATTTTCAGATTTGCTTTCAAATTCAGAAGCTACAGTTTATGCTGAGCTGTGTTTTAGAATATTATCTCTGTTCTGTCATTGCTCATGACAGTTGAGCTTCCTAAGAGTTCAGAGCAAATGGATATCTATAGATATTAAAATTAAGACTCAGCATCTGGTAAAAAACTCAGTCAACCAAAACCAACAAAAGCCTATTACGACCTATACTTGTGATAGTGACTGCTCCTCAAGTGCAATAWGAATGACAAAACTTCCTTCTTTTTTCCTTTTTTTTGTTTTCTGTCATCTCAAAGCATTGGGCAGATTAAAATTATAAAAGTACATGTTTGCTATGCGCATTCCAACGTTAATCACAGCCCTGTAAAGGGTTGGAGCTTTCCAGGTGGGACAGGACATAGACACTGGAACTATGTTCATTTTTTTCACTTGGTTCTGGTTCACCTGGTTCTGATCAAAATGCAAAGCCTGATTTATCTGAGGTGTTTCACCAAATGAAAGGAATATGTTTTAAGACTGAGTTTACAGATTATTTATATATTTATGTAGCTATGCAGATTTTCAGACAATATATACAGTTCATCATACTAACAAATTTAAAGGGTTCCCTTTTCATCCTTTATATGAACCAAGGAACAGTTCATAGATTCCAGGAGTTACTGCACATATTCTTTAACTTCCCAAACAGGTGATTCCAAACCCTCCCTCACTTTCTCACCCTCTTACTGTCCCTCTCCCTTAAATGTACTGCCTTTTCCACCTGGAACTTCCTACCATATACTCGTGATATGCTATATACCTGTTCTCATTTAATTCCACCAAAATTTTATCCTCTAACCTACCTTTCTAACATCCCACCTCTACAAATGAGGTAAACTGGAGCTCCAAATCCAATTTTACAGTTGGAAGTCACACCCTATCACACGCCACTGGCTCCCTCTGGCATCCTGAACCGTAAGTGGGCATACAGTAGTGTAATTGTGTTGGATGATGATGAGTGAAGCAACTCCCAGCCCTTCTTGTGTGCAATCAATTACGGTAGCTGTGATGCACTCACCCCCTATTTTAAAACAAAGTTTTACACTGGAGCAGAGTTGGGAACTG
The DNA here is from genome assembly GCF_003343005.1 of Rhea americana. Lineage (NCBI taxonomy): Eukaryota > Metazoa > Chordata > Aves > Rheiformes > Rheidae > Rhea > Rhea americana. The sequence continues at coordinate 6,024,483 of NW_028186149.1, forward strand.
TGGCTGTCACTACCTGCCACATGCATACCCATGCCACTTCAAAAGCAGTTGGCCTACTACCCGCAGTGTATCAGCACAGCTAGGAATTTCTGCTGCAGACAGAAAGGATACTTTGGAAAACATTTTACAAAAGATGGCATATGCCAAGAGACTGTATGAAACTGTAAAAGCAAAGCAAAGAGATTACTCATTTAAAGAAAAACTAGCAATAATTTTAGAAAAAGCTCATGTTTTYTCATATTCTGGTTAAAGGTATTAGATCATTAAAATCAAGTACTCTGAATACAATCTGCAATAATCTTAGTGACCAAATAATTAAAACAGTCTAAATATGCTTCCCTTCCTGTATTAATATGACTGAAATTTGAAGAGTGCCATACTTAAACTGCTATTAATGAGTGAGCCTAATGATGTATTTTCAGGAGCAGTAGCTAACTCCAGTGGTAGTCAGAGTACATTTACAGAATATATTATTACAGAATAGGATAAAAATCATTTGAAAATAAAAATTTTCCAGTTCTCATTATTCACAGATATTTGCGTCATTAAAAATCTCCAAGACAAATGAGTGGCAACCAATAGCAACAGAAGTAGAGCCAAATCATCCCCAACAGTTGAGAAATGTAGGTCACAATCTACTTTCTTTTCTTCATATTCCACAACAGGTCCAAAGACAGCATAAAAGTACTTCCAGTTTTTGTGGTTCTGAGATTGTCAGGGACCAGTTTAGCTTGGTCCACCTTGCAGTAAATTGGTCAACTTACTAATCTCCTAAACCAGGTAGCAGAAGAATATTTTAAGTTTAAAAATCTGTGGTCATGACTCTTTCCTATTCTGATCTCTGTTTCAAAAGCATACTTGGGAACTCCCTGTCTACTACATCATCTGGTAATGGTCTAAATAAAAGGCTAGACAAAATTTGGGACCATCCTCTTTTCTCTGAACATTTGAATCCACATAATTCCTAAAAAAGCATGAAGGTGGATCCTCAAAGTAGAGTGATTAAGAAAATATTAATCTAGAAGGTAAGACATAGACTGAAACTGGTTGTTTTATTCTTGAGATCACTATCCAAATGGTASGCATCTTCCAGTCCTAGAAAGGTAGCCCAACAGATCTAAGACTGGAGTGGATACTTAATTCCTATGGAAACATATGTGCGATCCACCACTACACCCATTAAAAGCTCAGGCAATGAACTGACTTGGAATCTTACATGGACAAGAAATGAGAATCTCTACAAATTCTCCTCTGACAAGATCAACACCAAGTTATAGTCTTTTATATTATCAATATATGACTTTATAGTGTCAATAACATAATTTGGTGTGAACACTCACTGTATTAATTTTATCTTAGGATAACTGAAGCGTATTGATGTAATTTAGTTATGTGCTTATTTAGATCACTCCACTTTTCCAGCTGTAATGGGTTAGTGAAATTGATGATAAATTAACTGTGTCAAGTTATGTGAATTTTTGCTTATCTGCCTCATTTAGTGAAATCTATACAGTTCAAAGAATTGATAAAGTTTATCAAGGGTCATGAATCAAATCTGCAAGCCACTTGCATTGATTCTGTTTGTTAGTTACGTCAAAACAAAAATGAGTAAACTTCCTTATTTGCCTCTCCAAAACCAGCCACCAATATCATGAGTATTAACTAACACTTTATAATGGGCACACGATGTCACAGCAACTATTGCCTACAGTCTCACATTTTTTAGAGTAATATTCCATTGTTCAAACTACATCACTCAGCATATCTAAAACCAGGGCTGTTGGCTTTACCTTGCAACTTTCTTACAATGCAAGTTCACAACCAACATGTAGTGCCTATAATTCTTCTGATCTTCCTGCTGGCATGAATCAGGACAGAGCAAAGAAGGCAAGGTTAATCAATGTGCACTATTAAGTAAGCCAAAGCTATCAATGAAAATTACCTTAATGGGTGATTTGTGTGCTTTTTACAATGCAGCCACATTAATTGAAGAAGAGCAGTAGAACAAGATGGCCTATCTAATGCCAATTAACCTGCTAGAATGAGAACTATGCTTTTGAGTTAGAAGCATTAGGTTCTACTTGTGCTAACTCTTGCCAGCAAGAAGTGAAGAGCATAACAGAGCTTTTACTCCACTTGACTCCACTACAGAGTAAGTCCAGGATGCTGATGTTGTATATAATTTCAGTGTCTAGTCAAATGCTGTTTCAGTACATGCCCTGCTTTCTGTCTTCTTAAGGGAAATTAATTAGGTTGAAAGAGGAACAAGAGAAACAAAATTATTTTGTCTTGCTGGTGGACAGATGGCTTAGTGCAAGTATGTAATAAGCCTTCCTTCTGCTGTGACTCATGCAAGCCATTGAATTTACAGCATAAATCACCATTTATCACTACAGCCCTCGAAACAAATGGCAGTTGGATCACTGAGCTGTTCTGCCACTTTCTTTAATCTGTTTTTGGTCATACCTCTCCCTACCTTGTACCACACATGTGCATTCACTTCTGGGCATATATGCATATCCTTCATGTAACTAACACTGTCTAGTTAAGAGCTATTGATTCTCTAGCCAACTCACWTAAGAACGGCTATAATTGTCTTTCATCTCTTCTCCAATACAGACACGATGAGGAGTGGAGGAATACAGTAGCTGTAAAAAATAAGAGCGTGTTATGGAATTTATATGGCCTAGTCTTTTCAAACAGCCACAGTTACTGCAGGATAAGCAGCTTTTTTATTTTATTGTTATGTTTTGGTGGGAGAGTCAAAAGTTGAGTTTCTGTTCATGTGAATTCCACAGCTGATAACTTAAAAGAAGGTTTCCTTGTTTGCTTGGAGCTTGGCAGCTGGAATCTGTATCTTGAAATGAGTGTAAACAGCCTTACTAAGTGTGCATCATTTAGGGAAGTTTCAATCTCATAAAAATGTAGGTGTCTTTGTCTCCAAAGTCTTGGTAGACTGAGGGTACAATAACACCTGATTTTGTTCTCTTTACAAATTTAATGAAAAAAAATCTTAYTGTACAACAAGGATCAATGTGGATTACTACCATCCATGGGATGTCTTTTGAGTAGGTATGTATATTTCATCCACTCTTCAGTTGTGCACAATCATCTGCTTATTTAGAATTAAACACTGATCAATTCATCACATGATCTGAATCAAAGAAAAAAAAATGCAGACTTTCTTTGTTGAAGTTGGTTAAGAGAGAAAAAGAGCTTTATGTTTCCAGGATTTTTAGTTGGTCACCCAGACTGATTTGCCTTGAAGTGCTCTGGCACTGAAATAATAAACTGATCTGCATTTCTTTCTTCTTCTTTCTTTTTTTTCTTTTCTTTTCTTTT
>NW_028186149.1:6027836-6214390 GCF_003343005.1 Rhea americana
TTTTTTTTTTTTTAATCTTTGCCAAGCTGCCATGATTGCAATTGTGACTTGGGGAAAACAGGATTAGCCTTTTGAAAATTTCTGTGCTCTGAAGGAATGGATATAACTAACTAAATAAATACTGTTTTGAGAGACAGCATCAAATCATCAGGACCTACTGGAAGGATCATAGCTGACACAGCCACCAGCATGAACTTGAAATAATTGATGAGTAGGATTATTCATCATCACAGTAGAACAGAATGACAGGTTGTTTTAGGTAATACTACTTTAGGAAGGCTTGTTTAGCTTTAAGTTGTATTCAGAAATGCAGAAAGACATATGCGCTACTCCAGCATATGCTGCCTATCCACACCAAGAAGGGTCAAGCCCATCTAACATTAAGTGGTGTTGACATATTATACAATAGATGTTTTTAAACTGCAAACAGTTGCGAATTTTAAAACCTGCAATAAGACAAAAAGAGTAGCTCATTAGCAAAACCTTAAAACTCACACAAACTTAAGACAGTGTACGAGAAGTATGTGGATGCTCTCTGGGACCTTGGCAAATGCCTATGAAATCACAGTTGCTTGTGCGTTCCTACCTACATGCATTTTAATTTACAGTTCTCACCATGAGACATGAAATAGAAAGGTTCTGCAACTAGATATTTGAGCAGAAAGTGCTTACACACAGTGCTCCTTTGGGCCAAGCGATTATAGTCAAATTCTCTCTCTGTTCTGTATTAGAAAATTGCTTTCTTTTCATAGGAAGACATCATTACCACGTAAGATCTGATTATTCAATTTTCCAAATCAAAAAGCTGTAATTTTTCTCCTAACTCTTAAAGGTACTCCAGGAGAAAGATGATTTCATAAAGACAAATAAAGTCAATTGATAATAGTCCAAATGAAAACTCCCCATGACAGATCCACAGTGTCTTCACTACTCTTCTCTCCGTAGTCTGAATGCACTGAGACACATGTCTGTAGATGAATCAGCAAAACAATATGTATCAAACGGTTCCTTTCTTATTCAAATATTTTACACATTAAATAAGACCATATTTGCTATGGATTTTATTCTCAGCTACCTTAAACAAGAAATATGTGGCCTACCCCTGAATTACAGATTGCTCATTATCAACATGCAACATTTTAAAATGCAAAAGAACATGAGTACGGGGGCAATGACATCTTCCAATGAACCAATGAAATGATTACTTGTGACAACCAATATCGAATTCACTTTCCTACTGCACTTGCCTTCAAATGCCTGACCTGTAGTCATCAACAGTACAGGAATGCGATGTAAAAGATACAGAAGAAAGTGAGAACAAAAAGAAGACAAGCCAACGTATCTCATTCAGTTTAAAATGAATTAGATTTTTTGAGTATAGATTCCTGAAAAATGCAGTAAAGTATTGGCCCAGCTCCATGTTAGATATTCAGACTAAATTTACTTTCTTTTCATGAGTACCTGTATGTTGTTATTTACCAATATAAAGTGTCATCTTTATATGATAAACTAAATTGTCCATTTCTTTCAACTCTTATGAATGAAAAAGCTTTTAAATACTCAGATCTCAATTATATTGCTATTTTCAATGTTGACTTTTGCTACACTCAAATTTAAAAAATCAGTTTTAAACATTCTMCAGGAAAAAAAATCGTACTCTGAAATTTTCCAATAATTTTTCACACAATCACCAAAAGATTAAACTGAAGGAAAATTCAACAACATCTTCCCATTGAGTTTCTCCATCAGAAGCACAGCCACACTCTACTGAAATAACATACCACTTAGGGCATTGTTAAAAGGAAACACTGATATTAAATCAGTCCTGTTTTACTTCTTCAGCAAGAAYGACTCTGTGTTCACCTTAATAGCTCTTAAGGATTCATCTCACATATGACTCTGAATTAATTTGAGCATAGACAGCAGGAACTACTCTATCACTTTAGTAATTAACATCTTGGTAAAACTATTTTGAGTTTATTATTTTTAATCAAGATGTAAAGATATACACAGTGAATTGGAAGCTAAACAAGAAAAAACAAACACTAGCAGTTAAAGAACAGAAATTTAGAAATTCCAAGTTCTATTCACAAAAGTCAATGCTTATGTTTCTCCACATGTAAGTATGGATACACAATAACACAAGGGAACTGTCAAATGCAATTAATTCTTCTCTGTAATGTTACTTAAGGTCCTTAGAGGAAAAGCACCAAACAAATATATTTTACAAATATACCCTTCTACCTTTCTAGAAGATATACAACACAATAATTCATAATGAGCTGCATAAAGCAGAAGACATGCTCATTGCAGTAACAGATGGTGTCATTATAACCTGCAGTAAATAAACCTTTGGTGTTTATGTGCCTTCATGCTATATAAGAAAGATAATTTGTTTTTAGGATGTGTTGTAAAAAAACAGAGGAAACAAGATACGTGTTCCAATTAAAAATTTCGTAACATCAGCTTTCTACAGTGACAGTGAACTCAGACGGATTTCTTTGCTTTCCTAAGGGTGCAACAGGAGCAGAATATAATCCTCCTCATGGGCAAACTTTTCACTGGTCAAATTAAGAGTATATGACTAGTTCTTGTATGGAATTGCCAGGTTGCCAGGAATTGCAGGGTTGTCAGGCAGCTAAACCCTGTGGTACTATGCTCTAAAGTGATCAGACAACTACTCCAATATCAACAATGTAGTAACAGGTTCCAATACCATTAAAAATGGTTTATTTACATATACCATGGAAGGTTTTGAGCCAGTCTCGTTCAACTTACTCATCAATGACCGGGATGAAGAAACAGAGTGTCTCCTCAGCAAGTTTGCTGATGATACCAACCTGGGAGGAGGGGCTGATGCACCAAAAGGCTGTGCTGCCACTCAGAGAGATCTGGACAGGCTGAAGAATTGAGTTGAGAGGAACGTCATGAAGTTCAACAAAGGCAGGTGCAGGGTCCTGCACCTAGGGAGAAATAACCCCATGCACCAGTACAGACTGGGGCTGACCTGCTGGAAAGCAGCTCTGCAGAGAAGGACCTGGGAGTGCTAGTGGACAAGCTGACCATGAGCCAGCAATATGCTCTTGTAGCCAAGAAGGCCAATGATATCCTGAGGTGCATTAGGAAGACTGTTGCCAGCAACAGTCAAGGCAGTCAAGGCAGGTGATCCTGCCCCTCTACTTAGCCCTGGGGAGGCCACACCGGGAATGCTGGGTCCAGTTCYTGTCTCTCCAATACGAGAGAGACATGGAACTACGGTAGAGAGTCTAGTGTAGGCCTACAAAGATGATTAAGAGGACTGGAGCATCTCTCTTACAAGAGAGGTCGTGAGAGTTGGGCCTGCCTAGTACAGAGAAGACTGAGAGGAGATCTTACCAATTATACAAATACAAATACCTTAAGGGGGTTGTTAAGAGGATGGGGCTAAACTCTTTTCAGTGGTGCCATGTGACAGGACAACAGGCAACAGTCTGAGGAAGAACTTTACTGTGAGAGTGACAGAGCACTGGCACAGGCTGCCCAGAGAGGTTGTGAAGTCTCTTTCTCCAGAGATATTCAAAACCCATCTGGACCCAATCCTGTCTAACATGCTCTAGGTGACCCTGCTTGAGCAGAGAGGTTGGACTAGAAGATCTCCAGAGATCCCTTCCAACTCAACCATTCTGCGATTCTGTTACTATAGCCTTTGCTAGTGTCCTATAATTATTTCTGCTTGTGAAACAATGGTCCAGTGTATGATCTCAATGTCATCTTCAACAGTGGAAGTCTTTCCAATCCTTGCCACATATCACAGTCATAAGGATTAAGAAACGCATTACCAATAATAGCTTACAAAATGCTTATAAGATGCTTAATGCCACTGCAGCTGAGAATATCAGAGMGCCACAGAAGTGAGTAAGAATTTTAAAACAGGAATGAGAGTGGAATGGAGACTAAAAGCATGGAAGCTTGAAACTCATCACTTCTCTCAACCACGTTCTGACAGTAGTGTAAAAAACCAGACATGATAATACTTACGTCATAGCTTGATAAATATATTCAATTCCATAACGCATCGCAAATTCATCTACAATTTCTTGTGCTGCATCTTCAAAGTATACCTTCCAGGCTTCATCACCTCTCACTTCAGGGATTTTTACAACACCATTAGATTTAACTTCCGTCAAGTAATGGAACAGATTCTAAATGTAAGAAATTTTTCAAACAGGAAATTTCAAATTTTAAGTGGCGTTCTGAAAGTATATTCTATATAGTAGCCTTGATATGTTCATTAATTTCAAATTTTGTTTATTTTTCTGAAGACTAGATCCAACTACTCATCATTTGATAGATGAAAAACCCAAAGCTTTCAACATTTTTTTGGTAATGAAATTCTGATAGGGTAGTTTTGTGTTTCAGCATTTTATCTCCTTGACATAAGGGTACCTCAGCTAAGCAGCATTGAGAGACTGCAATATAAAAGAGAGCAGGAACTTTCTCTTGTCTTATAAGCCCTTGCTAATGAATGAAATCATGATGTTATAATGCTCACTGAATAGTTCTTCACCTTGAATTGGATCTGTGACCAATATATCTCAAATACATGATCTAAAAACAGTACTTTTCAGGCAAACTATTATAAATATTGCAGTAGGCTCTCAAATAATGAAAGTCGTATTATAAAGCTTAGGTTTAGCAGCCTTCAAATCAAACCTAATGTTTAATTGGAACGTAATGGCATAGAATGCTTTTCAGATTACCTAGCTCCACACATATTTACAAGCTGGGCAATGAACTTTATTTTTGCCTCTTTTCAGTGACAAAAGCAAACTAGCAAATAATTTCAACTGGGTAATTAGTCCTGTAAATATTTACTGGATGATACTAAAGCAATAGGATTTTACTACTTACTTCAAGTGTCCTGATCACAACCTTTACAATACCAGGTCAAGTAGTATATTTGAACACAAATGCCCTGAACACTCAAGTTTACAAAATTTGACCACTGAGTATAATTTTGTGGATACATGCTAGTACTGAACTTTAACAACCTAAGTATTATCTACCAGTTTTCTAAAACACTTGTATATTTGGAATAGAACTTCAGTGTGTACCGTTGTTTGAGGGGAGAGGAATTAAATACCAAGAAAATCTTTTGAAAAACACACTCAGGTTTATTACTCATGATTTTTTAATTGTGGGCACAACCAAATCAGATGATAGGAGACTTAATTTTTGTATGTCTGTGCTTCTCCTCATTTTTCTCTAATATATGGATTACTGTATGAGGAAAGCGCTCACCTTCAGTTAATAGCTATACCTCTGAAATACACATAAATAGTAATATCTCCTTAATATTAGCAAGCATGCATGGAGCATCGAAATGCTGAAACAAAAACTTTAGGGGGAGGACTTTAAAAAAACTCACTCCACCTTCTCTTTTTTTCTGACTCCTTTTGACAGGAAAAATCTGTTGGTTTTACATCATTCCCTCTTTCTTTGATTCTGGACATTCGTATGCTATCAGAGATACAAAATGGGAAACCTAAAATAAATCTAGCCTGAAAAATATGCTGCAGCAAAACTACTGCTATTACTGTTCTATTTTTTTCCAGTCTTTTGTGCATATCTATAGAACCACTGAATAATAATTTGTACATAGCRTGCCTTAACTACTCCAACGTACCTCGTGTAAACAGGTGTACTGCACATGGTAAGGAGCAACTTTCTCCTCTCCTTTTATTTCAACATTGATTTTCAATCTAATGGCACCAGAGACGGCTGATTTATCTGTCCGCTTTTCTGAAGAGCAGAAAAATAAACATATTAGTAACTACCAAGAATACATTTTTGTCATATGAAAAGCTTCCATAATCATTCTAGATCAGTAAGAATGGTTTATAAAGCCGGAAAGTCCAGCTGATGAGCACAAGAGAAATTTAATACCTCACATGGCCAAGAAGCAGAACATTTAGCTATGAAGTAAAGAATCTTTCTCACTGAATATCCCCAAATTCAAAACAAGTTGCACAAAACTTTATGCAATACTCTTCCCTTTGTAATAAAAATTATCTCAGTTTTCTATTTGGTATCTATACTAATAATTATTATTTTCATTATTGACATTTTTATTTAGTTATGTTGACATTAGCAACAGCCTGAATCACTATGTCTGAGAGAAACTCAGAATGTTTTCAGCAGAATCTGATTCTAGAGCTAGGCTGAATCTTACAGCAGAACTGGAGAACTGTGTTCTAAGGTATCTGTATTAGCCTGTTTAGTTGCTGTCATTCCTTGTGGAGGTTACTGATGTGCTTTGACTCCAACTTTTACTTTTCCTTTCCATTCAAGCAGGATAATCTGACTCAACAGATGTTACAATTTTTGTAATTCCTTCACAAAGTGCTACGATGTGAATTAACAGTATAATTAATCAGAATTATCATTTTATAGATCTGATTTATTTCTTTCTGAATATTTCACTCTTCTTTCCTCCACGTGATGTGAAATATCATATTTGGGTCAATACGTATATGAATCAGAATAAAACATACTGTTCTTTTTAAAATGTAAAATTATCATGAGCTATTTACTTTTTTTAGAACAAGGTGACTTGGTCATTAACATTCTCAGTTTCATTTCTAAAAATCCTCATAAATTCTCATTATAAATAGGAAATACAACATGTCTTTCTTTTCCTTTTTAATAAGAAATCAAGACTACCACATCTATATAGTACAGCGGCTAATGAAACACTAGATAGGGAAACAAAGACTTGTTGCTCAGGAAATGAATGCTTTACCATTTCAGAAAATTATACTACATAATTCACCTGAAATGTTTTATAGAGCATGCAATCTAGATAAAAATGCTACTGTTGAATTTTTATTCGTAAATAAAGGAGATTAACTTTCAAAGAGCTACTCCAGAACATATAGTACACGCAAACAGATTTTTAGTATGAAAGAGAAGTTGCAGGTTTAGATTTATATATATATATATATATAAAATATTCTGTGCCCTGTTTTTATTGAGTTGATTTTGGTTCAAAGAGCAATGCTTTTTAAGACCTCACTGGACTTGAAACTCCAGTCATTAAGGAAGACAGCATTCCGAGCTTCAGCAGACTGCCTTCAATTTATGATGGTACATCTAAACACATTTCATCTGTATAGAACAGAAAACTCAGTCTAACAAATTTCATGAAGTTCCACAAATGTAAAAACAGTACAAAACAGAAATGATGAGACCAAGAATGATATACAAATAATTAAAAAATGAGTGATATATGAACATGCACAATGAAGCAAAGTATTAGCTAGATCTTTCTAGTTATCCCTGAAGCTCGACTTCCCATAGAATGCTAGTGTGAATCAACTAGCTTGAAGTGTTGGGTATTCTTACATAATTTTTTAGTTAAAATAAATATTTGTCTTTGGTATTGTTGTGACTAGTCTACTCTGTAACTGTAACAAATATGTATCAAAAGCAAGTAAGTATCTTTCATTTTCTGATCAACTTGTAACACTTAAAATTTAAAAAACTGAATAGGTTTGCTTTATGAGAGTTTATTACATTGGTGTAAGAGCTACCTATTTTGAGATCCCACCTCTACAGATGTTAAGGTTCTATCTACCTTTGTTAAAAAAAAATCAACATGAACCATACCTAAATTATACCATACATCCATTTCTCCACTCAGTGTTCTTACTTCAATGATTGTTTGCCCAAGGAAGTCATCTGATTCCTTTTTGAAATGTTGTTTTACTCTGGATTTGATATCATCATCTTCATCCCAGACTCTCACTTTTATTCTATCTGTAGAGTTATGGCATTCACTGTAAAAATAATAATAAAATACAAACTATGAGGCGTGCATAAGCTACGTACAAGGGTACTGCTGTTTAATTCATGYGCCTTCCTTTCAGTACCCTTGCTTAACTACTTCAAGTGTCATGAGACCAACACTTGCCACATCCAGTGGAACAGAAGGCAATACCATGTCAATGGGAATAGGACTACAGTTACTATACAGAAGTACAGAAATTACCATGATTGAACTGTATATACATATTGATTGTATTTAGAAGYATCATGAACTTCTCATTGAAAGCATAAGTTAACTTAAAACATGCACTTCCCTATGACATTAACAAGTATCTTAGAAAATATAAAATCAGATCAGATTTACTTATTTAGGAATGTTATACGGTACTTATAGTAGACCATATAAAAACTGTAGTAGACCTTAAAAACTGCCAAAACACAAGATCTGAGAAAATCTTAATATTTCCACTATGTGGCAGGAAGGTTTTGAATAGGCAATGACAGATCTGAACAAGTATGCCTGAAGCTCACAGCAAGGCAAGGCAGGCAATCAAAGAAACCTAGGAAATAAGTAACTTATTTCTCCAAGAGGTATGTCACTTTTCTCTAAGTCCTTCCTTTCTCTGGTGCGAAGGAGCAATAACAGACTGCAGAGTATTAAAGAATTCCTTGCGAATTTAAGCGGCTCCTTAAACTGAGTTGAGTGGATTTGAGGAGCTACTGGACTTACGAGAGAGGAAGGCAGTTTCAGTCTCCTGAGTTCCCAGTGGAGAAAAGTTTCTGCCCCCATTTTCTTCCTGTATATATTTCCACAGAAACAGCAATGAAATTCATTGCTATTTTTTATTCTTAACAGTACTATGAGGAAAGTCTACTGTTGCTTGATGTTGACTTTTGATGACATCATTGGCGCATCTTAAGACTAACTACAGAAATCTGCAGTAACAAAAAATTTTCTGTTAACATTTAATACCGGGTACAGACCCAGTATCAGTTACAAGCACTGACACACTAATGCTATTGCATCTGTACTGCACTACAGTAACACTACAAAAATATTTTAAATGCTATCAATTTCTAGTTATCCTTAAATATGGCTCTTTAGTGTAGCAACAGCATTTCATCTTCAGCATGGTCTTAGACAGGATCAAGAGGCTTAACCTGAATTCTATTCTAAGCGTTATCACTGTTTGTTGATCTGTCTCAATGGTTCCAGCGTTAAAATGATACTACTATTACTTATCTCTCAACTGGCACCCCCTCAAGGGTTCTAAGAATTAATTAGCAGTGGTAATGGGCTTTGGAAGTATGAAGTGCTTTAAATGTTATTACTACTGATGGGCCAATCGGCCACTAAAAATGGCATGCACATCTTTTACTCTGCCTCATTGTGGCATCATCACATATCACAGAAATGCTCGTGTCTGCCTGTATTCCAAATTTTTAACATCGTAGCTATCGCCCTAACTAACATACACATTGTTCTGTTATTAGCAAAACTAATGAAGTCTGATTTCCTTTTGTCTTATGCCTGGCTTCCTTAATATCTAACAAACAGTAATTACAGAATGAATCTTCTCTCTCAACTGTGATTTTCATAAATTAGTTCTTCATATAGCCTCCCTGATGCTTATAATAAGGTGAGCTGATACTGAGGGCACTACTAGGATCTCATTCTATCTGACCATCAATTTTCACAGGATACGRCAGACACAGTACTAAGCACTCTGTGAAATTTCTCTAGCAGATCACAAAAYTCAGGAGTTATTAACAAGGACATACAAGAAATAGGCAGACACAGACACAGATGGATCAAATAAACACCTCCATCATCTCCATCTTAAGAAGCTAGGCTAAACCTCCAGAATTATTTTCCTAATGTGCAGCCTTGAATTACTGCTTAACATTGCTAAAGTCCTGAATTGCATTTAGCTATGCAGCCAACAGAAATATTAAACAGAGAATTTCTACAATGGTATAAGGAGATTCACCACTGGTGAGGCATTTATGTGACCCTCATCACCACACCTGTGCTATTAGTACAAATCTTGTTCCTGCTTTGATTCTTGAGGCGATGCTGCATGGAAGTTGTTAAATGATAAYGCAATGTAAATAAGATATCTTATTCTCCTGAGACAATACGAGTTTCCCTCCGACACACATTTAGCTGATTAATAAATATTTGTTCAGATGGTTAGAACCACTACTCTTTTCCCTAACATCCTCCTTTGTTTCTCCCACATCTTTTTCTCCTTTAATCTCAAGTCAGTGAGACATGGTGATACATCACTATCCATGGTTTTACTAACATATTCATCATCATTCTAAACCTTTAGGGTTGAATTACCTCTGCTTCTACACATTTGTAATGTTCCCATGCAAAACTCTCAATCTGGTATAGACTTGTGGTGCAAGAAAGGAGAAGATGGACAAACATTGATTTCTACAGGGCTGTTTTGAGGCAATGAGACTGCAGGGAGATTCACAAATAAGGTTACTGTTACATTACAGCTACATTAGAGCTGCCTCTGCATGATTCTACTTAACCATCCAACCTCTCATAAAGAGTAAAACATAATGTACTGCACATTCACTTTAGTCACTGAGGTTAACGTCTGCGCAGAAGCTTTGCAGCTTTTCAAAGATCATGGGGTGGGATTCCCAGTTCTTCTTATATTGTCCAGGGAAATCAAGGCAAAGATAATATATGCCACTTTCAAAGTGTTCCTTTTCTAGCCATTCCACTTTTTACACTCAGTAAGACGACAGAAACGTGGACTAATGCGTAATACAGGACGGTGAGAAGTGAATTGTTCTTTAGCACTCAGACATTCAAGCTTCTGAAAGCTAAAAAAGCTGCAGTACACTGATGGGCTACATAGTGCAGATTGTTTTAATAATTTATCAACTATTTGATGATACTACAGCACTTCTGCTTTTACAGAATGCTGCATGGACACGAATCCTCATAGTATTGCTGCTTTTATTTTAATGGCTAGAACAATAACAAGTAATAATAAATTATCTTTAATACCTACATATAAACTTCATATTAGCTACCTGTCTCAACCTGACTTTGCTCCTTATCTAAGAGATTTGCACTCAGTCTTAAAATAATGAGTAACTGATATTACTTTATCTTCAGTAAAGAAATAATTGCTAATGAATGAAAAAGCTAGTAAACAATGTACAAACACAAAACCTTCATTCTGTCAAAAAAAGTACATTACTCGTAACAGTTTGCTTATCTTGTAGTCTTTAGTAAAACTTCTCATATCCTCCAACAAATCTGTCTACTCTAAAGAGCCAGGCTAGATTTAGGGGTACTTTTTCTCTACTCTAAGCAGTGATTGTTTATACAACAATAAAAATATACTATTTCTTAGAAAAATTCTGGAGTCAGCAGACGAATTTAGACTGTGGTTGAGACATACAGAAAACAAGCCTGATGAAGCCTTTACTATATCTGTTGGCTCATTTCCAGTTTTGCATTTTTTGGAGCTTATCAATTTGTTTTTGCTTCCTAAATTGATATTTAGCCAATCATTCCACAAACGAGTAAAAATCAAACACACATTGCTTTTAACCAAAGCTCCAAAGAAATGGAACAAAATCTCTCCCATCATAAAAGATAGAGGCAAGTTTGTTTACAGCTAGTATTGCACTCCTTGAACACTCAGCAACTTATTCAAGCAAATATCCTCAGGCAGTATGCTTTATCATTTTTATTATTGATTATTGCCAGTTTTTAAAAAAGTCAGTGGAGACTACTCTGAAGGTTTCACTTATCAGAGTGCTCTTTCACAATTTGTTCTTCTAACTGATACCAAATGCTTCTAACCACTGCATCAAGTCACTTACCGGAAAGCTGTTAATGTAAAAATGCTGAGAGTTCAATATTACTATGATATTGGCAAGAGATTAGTATATCACTTATCTCAGATTAACTTATATTAACTTATATGCATACACAGATAAAATACAAACTGCTTAATGTAATTATTTTCTTACCAATATGAGCACTGTTACCTTAGAAAATACTCTAGAGTTCCAAATGGCTTAACTGTCCTTGTCTCCAGTAGTCCTAGTCTTGTTCTCAGTCTTGCTTCAGTGTATTTATTTATTTAAATAGCTAATCTGCAAATCAATGTGGAGTTGTTTTCCTCTTTGCCTTCTGATAATCAGACAAAGGTTCTCAGCTCAAGTCCACTGCCACTGCAGTTTCTGTAGTAGAACCTGGACCTTATAATTGGCTTCTATAATCTCTTACTATTTAAAACAAACAATATTCTAAGTAGTGGTTCATTTTAAAATTTGTTATGAAAAATATTTGCAGGCAAAAACAAAATAAGGATAAACCTAAAATATAGTGGAAATCTAACTGTGTAATGACGATTAATCCAAAGGACTAGGAAGAGAACAGAAATACCAGTGTCTGATAGCTAAGTAGCTGTCATCTTCTCTTTAAAATTTCTCAACTATCTAGCAAAATTTTAATTTATGTTTGTTCATGGGCTGCTTTAAAGTTTTAATACACATATCTTAACGGAATGGGAAGTGAATCAATAAGGTCAGGGGCTGAGGAAGGAAGATCATCATGATGATGATCTGTGTGTACGGCTTGAAAGGAATTAATCAAACCTGTGATCTTTTATCTCACCAGTAAGATAATTAACTAACACAATTTTAGTTGAATGTGGAGCATGCTAAGAACATGATTACATCTAGATAGCATCTTCCAGTTAATGGGTGACAATCTGCTGAATTGCAAATTTTCCCAGGTCCTAAGACAAAGTGCAACTTCAACTGTGGTAACGCTCAGGTTTTTATGACATCCAAAAAGAGAGACAAGCCTAGTACATGAGGGGGAATTTCTTCACTGTGAGAGTGACAGAGCACTGGCACAGGCTGCCCAGAGAGGTAGTGGAGTCTCCTTCTCTGTAGATGTTCAAGGCYCGCCTGGATGCAACCCTGTCTAACGTGCTCTAGGTGACCCTGCTGAGCAGGGGGGTTGGACTAGATGATCTCCGCCTTCCATGATGATCAGTAAGGTTGGTCCCTTCCAATCTTACTGATTCTATGATTCTATTTTCATTCCTCTGAGGCATCAACATGGAATTTTGTTCTCATGATTGTCTATCAAAATAATAGTAAAGAATTCTGAGAAGAGTTTGTTGCATAAATATTCTCCCTCTTCTCCAACTAGGCTTTCCAAGACCGAGTAATATTCATCTACATAACTTGCTAGATGTCACTTGAAATATCAAACCCAGACTTTGGTAGAGCATCAAACACAACTTGCCAGAGTTCCAGAAAAGCTGCTCCAGTTGTTGATGGACAAATCTGAAGATCTGACACAAACTTTTCATTTCTATCTAATAGATTACTTTGGCTGAAGACTGTCAGCCTGCCCACAAAAGAGCGCTTGCTGAAGGATCACTGTGGTCTTCTGTAATTGAAGTACACAATGTTTGTTCTTTGCTATGTTTTCAATTTCTTTGTTCGCTAGTTTATTTTTCTCCTTAGCCTGATACAAAAGCACCTTATTTTTTTTTTGCATATACTCAGAAAGACATGTCATGTAAACCCAGTATTAGAAATGTACCATTTTAAGACACTAAGAAGAGGGATGCTTTCTTATTATTCATACTGTTATTTTAGATGGATATTGCACAGCATGAAGTGCCTTGGTTGCAGACCTTTACTTACACCACAAGTATACCCAAGACGTGTTCCACTTACTAACGGGATGCTTGCTCCATTTGTGAGAAAACATTTTGTGCTTGTGTTATAGTCCTTCAGTGAGTCAACACTGATGCAACCGGAAAGCAGATAATAATAAAGGTGCCACTTGGCTGCATGAACTATGCATGTAAAAATTTATTTCCAAATGTAACAGTGATTAAAAGTTCTCAGTAAAGGTCAGACCACTGTTTTTTTTTTTGTTTTGTTTTGTTTTTTTTTTTGTGAGCATTCTTAGAAACAATGCATAAGAAGTAAACTTTGTGTAACACAATGCATATTTTCAACCCAAGGGTTGTACCTTTCTAAATCTTTGCTCGGTTTTATTCATTTATGCTAAAGTACCTTGGACATCGTACAGTTTAGATGGGTAAAGAAAGGTGATAACAGAGTTTTGGTCCTAAAAGCGTAAAGAAACTGCAGAATCATAGAAAACAGTAGTAGAATGAAGCTCAAGGGGCCATTTATTTCTATCATTACCCTCACGCTTATTTATTGTCCTTGCTACCAGGCAAAACGAGATATACCTATGGCATTTCTCTGAGAAGTCCGTTCATCCTGTACTTAAGGGTTCAGTGACAGAAATTATATAATCTCCCAGGGAATCTATTCCTGTACTTCAGTAGCATCACTAGTAGCAAACTTCAAAAGTCTGATTTAAATCCAACTGGAATTTGTGCCCATTACTTCTTGTCCTACTAACAATAATCATGGAAAACGGATTATTCCTTTCCTTCTTGCAGGAGTAAAGATGTATTTGAAGACATATCCTTGCCTCTGCAACTTGTCTTTTCTCTAGACTGGACAGAATAACTTTTTGGTTGCAGGTCATGGTCTCCGGTCATTCCTGTTCATTTTCTTGGTCAGTTTGCCTACAACTTTCCTGGAGCTTGGCATTCAAACTGCATACGTTCCAAGATGAATTTCAGTATTCCAATCAACTGAAAAATTTAACTTCTCCAACTCCTACTAACTTATCCCTTTCCTCTCCTAGACAGCTCCTAGGTCTTGGCTTGTGATGTTACGTATGGTACGTGTCTGACAGAAATTTGCTAAAGGCTGATACTGAAAATGCATTGTATAATTAGGATTGTCAGCAATGCTTATTACTAGTATTCTTTCTATGGTAATTGTGGCTCAAATATATCCTTGAATTCTCTCTTACTACTGTATGTATTTATTAGATGAAGTGCTGTATTGGATTTCCTCTACAGGACAATGTTCTTCCTAAAAAGACTATGAAGTATAGCCACATTGTTAACAGTCAGGTAAATAACTCTGTATTTCTCATCAAAAGAGTATGTAATACAAGGCAATTTTATTAGCTATAACTTCAGCAATCAAAAAATTAAGGTTTCTATGGCATTAAAAGTCTCCAGAAAAAAATGAATGTTATCTGTAACAATGGATTCCAGTTTACTTTCTTCCTCTTTCTACACGTTTATATCTAATGTATATATAGAGAATGCTATTTCTATCAATACAACAAGTAGACAAGTTGAGCTACTGCATGCTGTAAAAGTAAAAAAATGCTTTGTTTGCTTCCTTCTTCTCATTAAGATCTTCATCATGAAACGGCTGCACGTAAAGCAAAATGYAGAAGACATTTCATATGCTGGTTGTTTTTTGTATGCGCTTCTTTATTCAAAATCACTAGAGCAAAATTTGACAACTAGGGTGAAAAACCAATATTGGTGGATATGATATTKCCTTGAAATGATTGGGTAGTATAAAGGAAGAATAATTTAATGAGGCAAGATACGAAAGTGACAAAATAATTTTAGCCATTCGGACCGTTATGTACAGGAATTTACAGAATAACAAGAATGAAATAGTTTAGCACCAGTAATCAAGAATCAGAAAGAATTATTGTATTTGTGTCTTCAAATGCATTACTTCATATTTTATCTTTGAGGGCTGTAATAAAAGGAATACAAAGAATCCTTGATTTAAAACAGTCACTGAAACAAATTTTTAAAATATATTTATCATAATTATTTTTCTTAGGACAAATCAGAATGAGATTAATTCTTATTTTACCTGCATTAGTTCAAGTCTGTCACAACAGAGAAGGGGTTGCATAAAATTAACTTGTACTCATATCAGTTTGAAAGAAGACTCTGACGCACTATGAAATTAAAATTACTAATGCTGAACAAGCAATTTATCATTTTAATTGGTTGCTAGAGGTGTTCTGCTATGTATTTTGGGTTGGAGCCACAGGATACAGTTATTTTCATTAGTAAGACTTACCTGCTTACTGAAGAATTTTTAGCATGGGTAAATCCACTAAAATAATTTGCAGATTTCTGTTATCCAAAGGTTTTGTGTAATACAATTCTCTGTTAGATACGCCTCCTTACAAAACGATTTGTAAGCTGTTTCAACAATTCTCACAGGACTGTGTTTAGATACCATTGAAAATTAGAATACTGTTCAAATAATTATCAGTCATGTTATCTTCAGCTGCACTGAAACTTACACTGTTTATAACTCAGCTTAGTTGGTCAAGAATGTATAAAATGACTGTAGTAAAGAACTACGGTAAGGTCCTTCTGTTGTATTTATTTCCTAAATATGGCTGCCTCTCATATGTAATGGTTTAAATCAATCCACAAATCACCTTATTGTAGCGTAAATCAAACTGTGTGACTGTTGCTGTCTAATGGGTACATTAAGGAAAGAACATCCAGTTGGATGCCTGAAGTAGCTGCCAGTTTTTTTGTTTTCAGAAGAAACTATAGTTTAAAATACTGGAAAAATGAAGCAGCTGAATGGCTTCTCTGACCAATGTGCAGACTTTAACTCTTTGTGTTTGGGTCCAGAGGTGGCAGAGGATACTTTTTCCTCAATATTAACTGTTAAAATACATAGCAGTAAGAATAATCAGAAATATTCTAGTTTGCTAGGACAAATAGAAATTTTTATTTCCCTTAGCAATTGTAAGTATTTCCAGGCATACTCTATTGACGGATTACACCTCCTGATCTGCAATGGTATAATTATTTTCAGCATATCACCAGGTAATCTTCCAGAATGTCAGACATTAGGCAGGTTCTAATAGTTTAGCAAGGATCCTTATCTTAGCCAGGTGGTGAACATATTCTTCAAAAATTCTTCTCATTAGTCTAACTTGAGTCAATTAGCATATACTTTCACGTACTGAAAGGAAAAATAGATGTCCAAAGAGCCTATTATCCAGAGCCATATGGTGGCCTAGTGACAGTTAAAATAGATACAATGAATGATATAAAATAATCAGTTACATGAAAGACTTCTGGATTATAAAACTGCATAATATAGTTTTATGCACCTGAGGTGCTTGCATAATATTGGTGATCCCAGCAAATGTGATTCCTACAAAGTCTGCAAGGCAATTTGTAGAAGTATGCCTGCTACACAACACTGCTGGTAAAACACAGATTTCCACATTTCAGCAATCTGAATCAACTATTGAAAATAGACAAGAAGAGAATGAGTAGAGTTTTATTATAGTGATGGATAGACCTGAACAAAATAACGATAGATCTGAAAGTCTGTACAAAGCTGAAAACTATATAGCCAAAATACCTCTCTCTCCCGTAACTAAAAGCAAGAATGCAGTCCGTTTGTCCACATTAGACACCATGCTCAATTCCACCAGAAGAGGGAAGGAGACAGCTGTAAGATTCTTCCTCACTAATGCCTCGTCACCCATTAAAACAATAAAAACTGCTCTGATATCTCCTTTGTGACAACAACAACAAAGATCAAAGCCCTTGCCATCTATATTATATTCATTACAAGAGCATCCACTTGCCTATTTAGTGCTATCTTGTACACAAAAAAAGAACACACATTTAAAGAAAAGATATATTCTTCCTTTGATGATCTTCAGTTGGTTATTTACTAAGAATCTATTCTTATCTCTAGACAACTCTTAGTCCTCGAAAGGTTTGCTGAATAACCAGTACAAACAGTCCAGAAGGCTACAAGAGTCTGAAGCATAGCAGGTACTATCAAATTCCCCAGCTTCACATAGGAGTATCGCATATTTAACTTGCATGGTCTGTTTCTGAGCCACAGGCAGCTGTTCACATTGCTTTTGGCATCTAAGATCAACTTTTGTCATCTAAGGTGTCTTGAACACCTTGCTACTGAAGTTCCCTATAAAATAAGACTAAAAAGACTCAACCAATAGATTCCCTGATAGATATGAGTTACATGACTGTTATGTGATGCAGTCATAACAAAACTGCCATATTCTCTCCAATCACAGCTTGCTAATTAATACGCTATGAATATGTGTAGTATAGACAATACATATTTTCAATTAAATTATTATTTCACTCAGTAGTATTATGTTACCTAAAAATAAAATTTATAGAGCAAAAAACAATAACATCTTCTATACTCACAAATAAAATTTTTCATCCCAGACTGGATTCAAATTTCCAAAAATAGTCTTTGTTCTCCGCTTGGTTTTGCCAACTTGCACAGTAACATATGGGTCACTTGAACCAGTTTTGTCCTTAGCTTGTAAGCCCTGAGCACAAAGCACTGCAACAAAAGCAGAGAAATGTGTTTTAGCCCTTGTAGCCCTCATTGCCAAGAAATAAATGAGACAGTGAAAAAAGCAACAGGAAATGAAGCCCTGAAATAAGATTTTCTGGGTCAGTTTTCCCAGACTCTTCTAATTTAGAGATAGAGAAGGTTTTTCCAACTGCCTTTCTGGACTGTATAAAGTCTAAATACATAGTTTAATAGAGCAATAATTTAAAGATACACTACAAAGCACAAAACAAGTATTCTCCTTGCCATGTATAATTCAGATACTCAAACTTTGATTTAATCAGCACAACAGGCAATGTAATTGTATGGCAGAATTCAGCTCTAGTCTTACAATTCCCTGAAAAGCAGGTAAAAATTCCAAAATCTGCACTGCAGATTATGGAAATAACCATGAATATCCTGAGCAGGTAACAGGCTCTGTTTTTTCTTCCTCACATGAGAGAGAAACTATGGGTACTTTCAGAACACTTTCTATATTACTGTAGACAGGGATAGTTCAAATTAATTGTCATTAATTGTGTATATATTTGTTAACACTTATGACAGCTAATGATTCTGGTTTTAGTTAATGTATACGCATTTTGTGGCAAATATAAATACATGTAATTTGATTTTCCATGAGAATTCAGGAGAATACAAGACTGTCAGACTCAGGCCTACCAAACCCCAAACAAGTTGCAGCTTGTTGCAMCTGCTAACATCAGCAGACATTTGTTTTACTATTTTGTAAATATTATTTACAATATCTCAGTGGTAGCATTTAGTTAACATTTACTACTGTCAATCATTTTGGATACTGAAGCTCACTCACGGTGTACTCAGAAAAATGCCTTCATAAGAAATGGCATCTTAGAAGATTTGCTCCCTGTGTGAATTCAGTCATATCAGCTGACTTTAATGATATATGTAATTTTCTGTTATATTTTTGCACATCTCATTCCTGTTAAAATTCTGCAACTTTTAGAACATCTTTTGTCCTCCCTCTTCACTCTAACTCAAAGGGAAATTTTTAGAGAGGAAGGGAGTATCTCTCCCTTACTTRGAGAAAATTAGGTGCCAGCTTAGAAAATCTCTTCCAGAATGGTTAACAGCAATACAGGCCCGAATATGAAGCAGCCCTGAATACCCTTTAGAAGTAGAAATAAAAATAGGAATACCAATTAAATATCTTCTTCAACACACCCCGATATCTGACATATCCTCATCTCCCCAAAGCTTGTCCCACAGTCTGAAAACTACTTTGAGCTTCACAAAGTCCATTAGACTCCCTTTTTYCTAATCCATCTGACCTACAACCTCAGATTTCTGCTAGGTTTCTCCTGGTGCATACCTGCTACCCTTCAGCCCCACGCAGAGCCTGCCTCATAGCCGAGAGGGCTTCAGTGAGGACTAAGAGCCTTGCACAGATAACTACACACCTATAAACTCTCACAGACTAATTTAATCACAGTTCACTTGCACAGCGTTTTTCTCCTCCTCCTTCTGAAAGGCAGCTCTGCTTTTCAGCAATGAAAATGAGAAGTACAGCTTTCAATGACCCTCCTTGCATTTATACCAAAAACTGACATGAAATCTAAAAGGACTATAGTTCAGCCTCTTCTCCATTTSTCAGTTAGAAAAGCTTCTCTAGGTGCACTTGAGAAACATCAGATGTGGAGAATTAAATTAAACATACCCTTTAGCAAGTTGCTATTACGCAGTGAGAAAAATATATTGCTTGAGTATACACTACTTTTTACTATGAAATGAAGCTTTTATTTCACTTACTTTAATTAAGGCTTATTAGTAAAAAATAGAAAGGGTTCCTAAAGCTTCTTTCCTCTGTAAGAGGAATAGTACAAATCCTAGAGAAAGAGGAAATACTTAATTTACTTTTAATATACAGTAGAGATTTTGATTTTTCATGACATTAAAACTAAGTTGAGGCTAATTTAGATGTAAAATCTAATCAAACTCAGAGCCCTTTAATGTTTCACATCGCTGACTTTCAACTCTTTAGTTTTGCAGTTTAATCTCTATTTGTTTCTCATCTATCATATACATGTGGGTTGGCCTGTGTAGCCAGCTGAGCTTTTAATTTTATTTAGTTTTCTGCACTGAGTTTTGAATTCAAATATTTAAATATTGAAGGCAGAGATCCTTGATTTTTTTTTAACTACAGCTGGGAATCTTTAAAAGCAATCACCCTAATGTGAAAGCTGGTGATAATCAGCAGCAATCCTGAGCATATATGATTGGTGCATGTTGTGTTTCCTGCGACTCAGTATCACTAAACTAGAACGCATCTTTAGTCAAGCAACAAGAGCAAATGAGGACTTTCAAACCAGTGGGGGTCTAGAGTTGTGAGCTGCAGTGGTCTCAGCATTTCAGTCATTAAAATTTCATAAAGGAGATCACCAATTGTAACCAACTGATCAACAGTGACAAAAAGTTAATCTCAAGCACAGGAGGTACTAGTAGGAGATAGACAAGACACAGCAAGAACATTTACACATCTTCCTCCCTGGAGCAGTATAATACAAGGTGGTTTTTCTAACAGTWGTAATATACAACACCTCCAGTTAGTATGTTACAAGATCATTTACAGATGCACCAAATTACAATTTAACACAAAATTCCAGTTCAAGTTGTAATTAATCTTAGTTCAGAACCACCAGACTGGTAAGGAAAGAGCTCTTACAGAAAACAGTTCAATATAAAATTTACCTGTGATTGTTATTTTTGCTGACCACTTGGATGTCCCATCTAAAACACTTTGTTTTGCTGCTTTTGTGTACAGTACAAAATCTTCTTTGGAAATATTAAACATCTCCTGGATCACTTCAAATACCTCTGGTCTATTTTTCTCTCTAATCTTCATTCTTTCCTTCATAGCACTAATAATATTTTGTGTTTTATCTTCTGCACCATGTTTGGAGCTTTTCTCAGCAGCTCCTGAAATGAGAGAAAGTGTCAATACATTCATTAAAACACTGGTGTCTTAGTTGTTTTTTCCCCCTAGAACCTTCAGTCAAACCTTGGTAATGCAGTACTCAGGATGTGTGTTTCATCTGAATCATGCAAACCATCTTACATTAATTCTTGATGAAATCTGAAATTACCCATTGATTTAGCTTAATATGACAGGCTAACAATCAAGCCCAAACAGTTTCATGWCATACTTTGAAATATTTATTAAACAGTAAAACATCACTATTATTAAAATATCAGAATGCATGAGCAACTTTTCTCACGTAATTAGGAATACTGATTCTTCCAGGAAGTTGTCTGTATGTAAAAGTGTTCAGCATCTGGCTCTGTCTGCTGTCCTTTGCCCCTATTTCTAGTTAGTCAATAATACATATGTAAATAATTCTTCATGTAATTTTTTTTCTAAGTTGGCAAGATATAATAATATTTTCATTTCTTTCTCCCTTCCTTGTAGGATGATACAAGAAAGCAAAACCAGTCATTTTAAGGGAAACCAAGAAATTTCTGGACATATGTTCATTAGGACAAAAACATTGTTAGGAGAAAAGGTATTTAAAACAAGTAATGTTTCCACCTCGTTTGTCAGAGAATTTTTTGTTTGACAGTTAGGAGACTAAACCTGAACTCCTGCAATGCTCTCYCACAATGGGAATCTGGTGAACAGTGGAAAGAAATAGGCATAGTGGTTTTGGATGTTTTTTTGACAACCTTCAGATTTATCTCAACATTTGATGATGCTGCCTGCACTCATGGAAAGTTTTTAATTCCTTCCTGGAACAGTGTTCATTAAGAAATCTTAATTATTACATAAATTCACTGAACTTAAGCAGTCACTGGATTTAAACACTTGCACTAGTTTGGGACCTTGCAGCTGCCCAAATTGTCAAAGTTACATATATAACACCAACATCCAACACTGACACCCTCAGTCTAGATCAGAGCATAGTGCACTCCAGCCATACATCCCTTCTTCTTTAAACAAGATGAGAATATGAAGGAGCGCTTTGCAAAACTCTGCGCTGACAGGGGAATCTTCTGCTGGCTATTAAAGCCACTATTCCATGTCCTGTGCCCCAAAGAGTAGCCATGACCTTATAGTAGGGTTGCAGCTGAAAAGATTAATGTGAACGTTTTTCCAGGAGTTCTAGCAGTGAAAACATCCAGGGAATTTCTGCACCGAATACTGTGTCTAATAGACACAAGTAAGGTGCTGGAGAGAATGAGAATCTTATAAAATCTAATTTTGCAAATTCACCATACTCAGACTAATATGAATCTGCATGACTCTGCTCTTAACAGCTGCAGACTAGGGACGAGTTTCAGGGAAGAGATCTACTCTACTTATGAAGTAGAAAGATACAGATGCAAATAGGGCTGTAGAAACCAGAAAGCCTCCTAGATGAAATCAATGCATCTGCAAGAAAGAAATGTATCACTTTGCTGCATGGGACTGTGTCATGCAGATGGAAACCTAATGATGAAACAGCTATCACAGGGCCTGATCTGAGACAGACCAGCACTTGCTCTCTTTTGCTGCCGTATTTCCAATGATTCATAACTTAACCCAGAGATGAGAGGTGACAGCATACTGTGTTTTCACAGCTGCTAGTAAATGCTAATTTCTGAGTTTAAATAGACTGGTTGGGAGAAGTTACAGTCTACTCTGAAAAAAGGGAAGCCTAGTAATTAGAAAAAGCTCAAGTTATCAACAACACACAAATACTTGTAAAATGTAGCAAATCTACCTGCCAATCAATCCTGCATAAGTACTTTACTTCTAGCATGGCAAGCTTTTCTAATATATACATATATGTATGTATGTATGTATGTATGTATACACACATGCACCTCAATCTGCAGTTGCTTCTGAGCCCAGACTACGTGCATCTCTTTGGAGGTAACTCAGCTTAACATTTTTTTCAGAACAGATTAGATGCTTCTCTAACATGGCTGGTAACAGCATAGGACACTGAACAGCATTAAGAACCATGCCTTCTTCTCAGTTCTCATTACTTCTTAAGGAATTTGCACATGGTCAGCTCCCAGCTGATCCACTAAGCTCTACACAGATTTTTGAGTGTTTAAAGCTTCAGTCTAAAGTCCTCCTGTGAGAAGATGAACTCCAAATTCCAGTTTGTGAACAATTCAGTGCCACTTTTCCATAATTTTCTTCCTCTGATATATAAACAGTGCTAAACAAGATGTGAARAAGGGGAGAGCTTAGTTCAGGAAAGCTATTTCTATTTCTTTTTATATTAAGTTGACGAACAGTTATTGACTTGCACATATCCTGTTGTCAGCAGAACTACAATCTCACAATTCTTTCATCTCATTTTCATGCCTCTAAGTGCAGGTGGTATATGTGAAGTGATTCCCAGTAGAACTAGGGTGTCAAATGACTAAACAAAATTGAAAGAGACCATCGKATTGATGTGCTATTAATTATTTTAAGCTACAGTTTTAAAATGTAGCTGGAATTAAATGTGACAATTGGTTGGTAACAGTCAACAGGAACTGACATTACAGAAGTATACCTTTCTTTGTTACTATCCAGGTAACAGCGTGCACAATTATTGTAGACGCTCTTTTTGTTAAAACCTCACAAACAACCTTATTAATGCTGTATAAAACAGTTTTATAGTATTTGATTTTCAAAATAGATGTTCTTTCTTCACCTGGGAAACTAAGCCAAAAGCTTAGCTGTCAAAACACAGCACACTAAGCCACCAGGTGAAATCACAATTAGAGGTCTGATTTAAAAATCTGTCACAATATACACTCTGTTGGGGTCAGTAGCTCTATGTAATTGTGACTGCTTTGTGCACAATATGAGTTCTGATAATCCATCCCTCATAACTCCTCACACAGAGAATATGGCAGGAAGAAAGAAGATATGACTGCAACATCTATATACTTCTGAAATATGTAGAAGCTAAGCAAATCCTCAGAAACATATCAACAGCGAACAATGTAGAACAATGCCAGAGTTGTTAAAGCCCCTTCCATTTCAAAATTAGAGTATCAGAAAGTTTGCAGGTCTTGATCTTCTACGTTTAGCACCTTGTGTAAAAATTATGTTGTAATTTAAGCATGGTTTAAATGCATCTCATACATTTTTGAAGGAGAACATACAGTGGCTGGAATAAACTCAGTCAAAAAAGAAGCTAAAGAAAAAAGTTGGTTTATCTTAATCTCAATCCCAAATATGCAACTGAAGTGAGCAAACCTAGAATCTGCAAGAACAACCAAAAGAAAGATCCTAATGAACTGAAGAACTTAGTGCTCTAATTCTCTTCTTGAAGATTCGATGAAAAGAAATCTCACAAACGGTCATATTTAGATGACGAAAGGACCGTTTGAGTGGCAGCTTTCCCCACTAGACAATAGATCTTGATCCTAGGTTGGTAACTATGGCATGAAGAATGAAAAAATTCTTTCAGTTACTAGGCTTAGTGCACTTACCAGTTGAGGCATAACCAGCTCCATTGTGAATGTTTCAGTATTTACTGTTTAGACAGATAATGAAGTATCACTTTGTGTTCTTAATAGGTTTCATTTTTGCAAAAGAAAAAACAGATTACTTGGAGATTGAGTGATTTGATATAGAAAAAATACTTCTTATTGTACGTCACTTTCATCATAGCAATGATGATATGTCTCTCAGACATTTTCTTATTTGGGCCTTATTTTCTAACAAATTATAATGGGAAGAAAGACTCACATTACAGGGATCAGAAGTGGTTATTTTAAAAAATGAACCATTACAAATACCTTTGTATAAAAAACAGAAAAAACAAGTATTTTAGAGAAGCATGTTAGAAGGAAGGTATTAAAAAATTAAAAGTGTTGATACCACATAACAGACGAATGGAATAAAATGTCATACAAGCAATTTACTTTCTAATTTCATTTTTATCTGTTATATATTATCTTTCTGACTGATATTTCTCCCCTCATGCATGGATGGTTTGGTATTTTGAAGAGATAAGATCCTGTTTACCGCTTTGTATTTTTGCTATTCCTTTTTTTCCTCTGGATATTGCTCCAGTGATTTAACCACTTCTGAAGAGAGGATTAGATTTTTAACTGCATTCTAAAATCTTTAAGGTAAATTTGAAAGAAAACCAGTCTAACTGATATGTTTTTTATATATATATATATGTATATATACACACATATATACATACACACATATATATATACACACACACATATATTTATCTGGCCACTCATTTTCACTAGGATTCCTTTATTACAACCACTTCAAAATAGCAGATTTCTCAAATAGAAAATTCCGTAACTTTTATTTATTATTGTTAACATATGAACCATGTGGCTTTCCAGGGAAAATTTTAATGAAGTGTAATGACCACTTAATGACTGCTGATGAATTGCTTATATTAACTACAATCAGTATCTGCAGTTTTCTTTTATCTTTGCTCTAAGTCAAACAAAACAAAGAGTGTTTACTTCACATAACATTAATTGGTCTGGATGCTGTCACATGGAACAGACAGCAGATAACATGCTGATGTTAGAAAACATTATTTTGTAACTGACCAGTGACACTCAGCAAAACTAACATTAGGTATTTCACAAAATTTCTGGCCAAGTTCTCAGCCACTGAACAGCAACATGATTTCACTGTTTTCTAATGATTTGGCACTTTCCAGGGAACTTCAGAGCATACACACAATTTCAWAAGATGTGAAGTACTGTGAAGTGTTAGCTGTCAGGGCATACTCACTTTGTAAGCAGTCAGCATTTAAGAGGTCTTGGCACTTTTCATGACATTTGACGCCACATTCAGTGCATCTCATGCCTTGCCTGGCTATGCCCCAAAGTAGACCTTCACATTCATAACAGTATGTAGGTGTTGTAGCTGTCCAGATTTCAAAGTTATGAGGTGTAGTTGAAGACATAGGATAGATCAAAGCCTGCAATGTCTTCTTAAAGACGTGTATTTTCTGTTGAGTTAAAAAAATAATAAAATTGAGATTTTGGTTAAAATATTGTTTCATTCATGTGACCTGGAGTTAAAACATTACATTTATAATTTTATAAAATATTAAAATATACACCGAAGTATGAATTTATCTGCAAAATTAATTGAGTTATTTTGTCCTGCACTTTGGAAAGGAAGGTTGGATGACTATTTTAACTGATTACAGAAATGCGAGAGGTAAGATGTATTCAGTTCAGTCAATTACATTATCAACATAGATTCCTCTGTGTGTGTGTGTGTGTTCGTATTTTGATAGATTAATTTCAAAAAATCATTAGTATTACATTCACAGATGCATTTTAAGTAATTACCTAACACCTGACTTCTGAATATTTAAATGTTTCCTCCAGGTACTTACACATACTACGCAGAATGTATCCCGCTTATGTATAATGCCTTCCTTTAACACTAGTATCTGTATAGTCTCCTCAAGAAATAAAAGTAGATGAGTTTTATCCTTCCATTTTGTTTGTATTCCCACAGTAGCACACTCACTGCTTCCCTTTTAAGAGTCAAGATGTCTTTTTACCTACCAACATGTAACATTGTCTGTACTCTCAAAAATAAATATCCAGGTTTGGACTGGTTTTGCTTAGGGCATGATTAATTCCAGCAGCAGAAATATGACTGGCTAGCCACTGATTAGTACTGCAAACAACCTCGATCTCAGCTCCTTAGTGCTTAATGAGGTGAAGACTGACAAATAAAATAGTCCCTGGAATTATGAATACAAAACACAGACTTACGCATCCTCCAAAATAGTCTGGTTTGTTTACTCAGCTTTGTTTTCACATACTCAATTCTTCTGAGTCCTGTTGATTTACTGGGAATAAGGAAAGTTCAGCAGCCTGTAGGCATCATCCAGCACCACACACAAATACATCCTCAGTTTCTTTTTCTTATCAAATGCACAGGTGGCAGCCAAGAATTTATTAAAAGTTCTGGATCTGTTCACTTCTAAATGAATAAGCTGATTCTTTTAGGATGAAAAAACATATGAAAAGGGGCAGCATGGGGGAAACACGATTTTACTGCAAATTTGTCCTTCCTGTCAACACTTCAGCTTCTGTAGACATAAGGTAGCTAGCTATAAGCTGGCTGCATAGCCATTTTAGAAGTTGTGTAGTTTGTCCATATGAACTCTTTCACCACAGCTACGGTGCTGTAAGTACAGGAGGCAAGGTGAAGCTAGAAAACCAGCTAAGTGACTGAAGTATGAACATACTGAAAGGCTTGATTAAATAATTTCCCAAGGAGGATTTTCTTCCTTAATTGTCATCAGTGACTACTTCATCTCATTTTGTGAAGACTATCTGGAGAGTTATTTTACCCCTGAAAATGCTTTTTCTTTTTGTTTTCAAATCTTGTTATACTCAGTTTTGATGATACCTTAGGACATTAAAGTCTCCTAGTTACTTATAGAACAAGTAGAATCCTTTCACTTGTTTTAAGTAAGTTGAGTATCAATTTTATTGGTTGTAACATCCTATTTAGCCTAGAAAGTATATCCACTTTCCTTTAGTTTATTTAGTGGGGGCTATTATAAGGCAGACTTCTCATATTCACCTCTTTTCTAATATAATTCGTTTTTTACATTTTCTCATCAAATAATCTGCTTTTACTCTTCTACATTATATTTGTCTGCCTTGGGGTTTATGTTTTTATGAAAGATTCCTGAAGAGAGATGTTTCTAATATGTATTTCTTTTGTATGTGCTCAGATTGAAAGAATTATTGAGACTGAAGAGTATAATGACATTAAAATACATCCACCATTTACCCTTCCCACTTCTTATGGATCCTAGCAGTTCCTCAGTCTTTCTACTCAACGAAATGCACAGGACAGATGTCCACATTAAACTGCAGACTGGGATCTGCTGTATTTTTTCTTCCTGAACAGTAAAACTTAAGTCAGAATCGATGAGTGCAGTTCAAACTGTTCTTTCTTATTTTGCATTTGTTAGCATTTCACATTAGCTCCATAACTTCATTGCATCTTCAGTTCTCCATAGGTAGAGCCAGACTCTGAACAGCTTCTAAGCTCTGGAAATGAACCTGGATTTTTTTCTGTGTGTGTCAGGGGAGGCATACAGCTGACTTATTGTCACAAAAGGTTGGAATGTTTATAAATGGGTTTGTCTGTCTGTTTAGTAGACACCTTTTAATAGAGCATATTGAGTATCTTACTATCTTTCACTGAACCCAGATATTTTTGCAGCAGCTATAATGAACACAGAAAAAAGTCTTTATTTTGCATCAATTACATTACCGATTGCTTAAGTTTGCTCTCTACAAATAATTCTCCCTAAGTCTTTCACTACTTTTACAGATTCCATAGCTCTCTTCCTTCTAGCAACCTTTGTTGCTATTTTGAGATTGCAGACAAAATACTGCATCTACCAAATGACCTTCTTAAAAATTAGCTGTTTCCTACCCCATCAATCCATCTTTGAGCACTATCAGGTTGTTCCTTCATGACTACCACACAGGCATAGAAAATTCACAACAAATCAGAGGAGTGATGGATGTGTGTGTATTTGCATTGTGGGTTTCACTATCCAGGGTATCTGTCATCAGCCTTTTCATTTTTCCATGGAGCTTAGCCAATGTAAGAAAAATACAATGTTTCCTTGTTTCATAGGAGGATATACGGATATACTCTAGAAAACTGTTTGCACTAGCAAAATGAGGGACACAAAAGTGGCCTTTATTCCTTCAAATTACTAAATTACTGCTTTTGTTCAATCATGCTAAATTCAGCCATGTAAATCTGTTTGCATCACACTTAAAATGCTCCTAGAGCAGATGACACCTGAGAGCAGATGACACCTGATGGCTTTTGGATTAAAACAATTTTCTTTTGCAAAATACAGGTAAAGGAAATAGTGGAAAACTGCACTTGCCTGGAGAATATCATTTTTTTTTAAAGATTATCACTGCCAATTCTTGTGGGAATGAATAATTTATTCATGTAAAATGGCATATCTTATTAGTATATGTTACTTTTAAAAAAGGAAAGAATGTTCAAGTTGTCTGTAAGGACTGAAAAATCACACTGAGCCTCTCACAAAGTTCTCTCATTATAATTGTACTCATGGTACGATAAACAGAGAGAAGCCGAAAGCCAGCAGTTACAGTATGGTATGGCTGAGCACTTTAAAAACAAAGGTGTCCTCAAATAACTATTTTGTGAAATAAGAGTTTCTTCCTTAGTCTTTTCTGACTATCCTGAGAAAGGATGCAAGTCAGCAGAAGTAAACGTCTGGAAAAATCACCCTGAAGTCTCCAATGCGAGATAGAATGCCCACAGAAAGGTTTCTAATGACATTCAAAAACACATCCAGCGCAAACAATTGAAACTTAAGAAAACACTAGAAAGTGATCATTTTCCCAGACTTCTCAGATGAAAGCTACGGAGAATCCTCCTGTTTAATACTCCTGGGTGAATGTTTTTAAACAGAAGTTTGTCAAGTCTTTTTTTTCCTGCTTGTCTAAGCTTTTAACTTTCTCAATATTTCAATTCGAAATTTTGTGTAGGTTGTGTAGGTTTACACAACAGGTTGTGTAAAGAACGTTTCCCTTTTCTTTGTTTTAAATCTGATGCCTGATAATTTCATTGGGTTATTGCTAGTTCTTGTGCAAAGCCAAATAGCAAACATCTGTTTCATATTCATTTTATCCACACTGTTCATGGAAGCCTTTTCATGTCTTTGATCTTTTTTTTTTTTTTTTTTTTTTTTTTTTTTTTTTTTGGGGGGGGGGTGGAGGGGGAGAGAGGGGAGG
Organism: Rhea americana; assembly: GCF_003343005.1. NCBI lineage: Eukaryota > Metazoa > Chordata > Aves > Rheiformes > Rheidae > Rhea > Rhea americana. The sequence goes on from NW_028186149.1 coordinate 6,057,693, forward strand.
GGATTCTTTGTACTCTTCATGTCCTTAACTAATCTGATAATCTGATCTGAGGGTACAGATACTATACCACATGCTCATGCAGTGGTACAATTAATGACCGTTTTTTCCCTGTATATTCCTATACATTATTAACATTCTACTTGTCACTTTGACTGGCCCTGAGCACTGAGCTATCTTTTCACAGAAGTATCCATAGTTAGTTCAAGATATATTTCTGGTGTGGTATTAATGACACTACAGCCAATCACTAGGGATGTACAACTAGCAACAATTATTCCCCATGCTACTTAATATCTACAGACACAAAATTGAATTTGCCATTTTACACCCCAGCCATTCAATACTGTGCAATTTGTTGCAGTCAGGTTTAGTTTTAAGGATCATAAATAATAATTAATAAGAAGGGTTTGAACAACAGTATGGAATTCAAATAGCGTACTACAGTGCATTTGGAGAAAATAATGACAGACTGGTCATTATGAGGCAGGACATTGTACTTAAAACCCCTGGAAGTTCCGACACCATAAATGAAATGCTTACGATCTCAGTTTTTATCACTTTGGAGTGTTTAAGGATTAAATTATCTCTGAACAGCTTTGAACAAAAAAAAAAATTCTTCATTATTTAAGTAAATTCATTATGACACTGAGAACACTTACCATTTCTTCGTTGTTTATGGAGGTCCGAATGAGCATCGTCATGGAAATACCAGATTTTCGAGCAGCAAGTGTCTGTTTAAAGCAAAAGAAACACTATCAAAAATTTTACCAGTAACTCTAGTTGTTGAATCTAATGAATCCCTAATGGGATTCAAGCAAAACTGCAGGGGTTGTGAATATCTTTTAATTTAGTTTAGTACAGTACACAACTTTTAAGATTTCAGTACATAATGGAAACACTTTCYATCATTATTACTGTGTCTCTCACCTGAGCAGCCATTTCTAATATAAAACCTGTTATTCAGGGGTTTATGACTCAGTTTTTCAAACCACAGGCTGTCACTTTTCTGCATTGCCAACCAAACTAAAGTAGTATGCCAATAGGTACCCTACCCTAATTTGGAAGCTGTCTATGCCTGCAGAAACATGAAAGATCATTTTGCAATAGTCTTACAGTTCAAGTTGTCAGTCTGGATAACTTTTTGTAAGTTACAGAACATTTTCAGAAGTGTGTGCACGTATGTAAAATATTACTTGTCTTACAAAAAAGTCTTTAAGAAACCTTATTACAGAAAAAAAGGAATATATTTTTTGTCAAAGACACTCAGTGTTCATCCAACAATCTTTAGTTACTATCTGGGTAAATACTCTGGTTCTTGAGGGAAAAAAAAATTGTTAAATGATGTCTCCATCTCTTGTGTTTTGCCCGTATGGCCATGCTATGGGTATATGAACATCTGCCTCATCCTGAAGACACTGTCCTTCATTCTGTAGTCAATTGTATTTGCTTTAGCAGAGTATACACAAAGGTAATCCAAACAAAGTATTTTTAATATACAAGAAACAAGAAAATTAGATCTTCCTTACTACAGTCTCCCTGCAATTTAAATGGATCACTGAAAATTAATTAGAGGATATAATGATCAAAAGGAAAAAGCCTCTGGGGAAATTAGTCTTGTGTGTTTCCCAAATGCTGTTCTAACACTGAACATCACTTCTGCTATCCGTAGTCCTTTTGGCCTGACAGAAACAGTAAGATTTATTCCAGTATATAAAATTTTAACAATAACACTGCTGTATTTCTGAATTCTTACTCACAAAATTGGGCTCATGCATCCTGCCCTCACTCACCCTAAATCAATGCAAGTGTGTCTGTACACTTCTGCTTTATCTTTCTTCTCCCTAATCCAGCATCTGCTTTGTCATGCATTGTTGCTCTCATGGCCTAGCAGAATAAGGACAATCAATTATACCATCCACTAAACATCAAGTCTATTGCCTTTGTTGTGAGGATGCAGTGAACTGGGTCTCTGTACATTACAGTGTTATCACAGCAAAATTTCAATGAAATTCTCTCAGTTGTAGGAAATACACAGTGGGTTAGAAGCTATTTAGGCTAACATCAGCAGAGGAGCTGCACAATTAATCTTTGGATAGAGTTACAATTCTAATTTCTTCCCATTTTATAATTTTAAACATCGACATAATTTAAATAGATTTTTGTATTTAGAGATATTAAGACTGTTCATTTTCCTTCTAAATGTTTACTTTCTCCTGAGAGCATATCCATTCAATTTTCAACAAATTTCCCTCGATAATAATTAAACTAGCAGACAGACACAAAATTATTAATCTTGTAAAACTAATTATAGAGTAAGAAGTCGTCCTTGGCACAGAAATATTTGATTTATCATTGTCCTATTATAGTTAATATATGACGCAAAAAACCCTTTTCTTTAAATTCTCAGTAATTTACCATGATATTATGATATTAATTTGCTTTCAGTTTTCTAGGCTGTTATTAATAACAAAATATTTCTGTTTGCCTGTCTGTAGCCATCTCTTGTTTTTATTCTGAAAATATGGCAAATCCCATTCGTGTGTGCCAGTGAGACTAGCAAAGTGACAGGACTGATTAAACAGAATCTACGTTTTACTTTTCAGAATTCTTGTGACAAAACCAAATGCTACAGGATTCACAAATAAAAGTGACAAATGGCAGTCAAAATGTGTTGGGATCTCCAAAAGAGGAAAAGAAGCAATCAGTCATACTCATTGTAGTTCTGGGTTAGAAAGGATTAAAGATACCTATCTTGCTGACCTGGCTTGAAGCACAGGTTCCTTCTCAAAATCCTGGAAAGTGACCCATCACATTAACTTGCCAACAATATATTACTTTTATAGTTTTAACCTTTAATCATCATATCCCTTATGCTTAGAAAATGATTTCAGGCTTTTGGGGTTACACTATAAAATCCTAGCCATTCCAAGCTAGAGTATAATGCGGACTACTTGTTGAACACCAGGGGCATAAGAATACTAGCTCTGAATAGGGAGGGAGTGGATGATACCTTGTTCTGTCCTCCAACAACACGAATGCCCATGAGCCAGCAGGAGAGCTGCACTTACTTGTTATCGTATAAATCAACTGACAGATACTATTTCCTGGCAGAAAAAGGGAAGTAGGGAAGCAATTTTTAACTCGTCCTGAGTCCTTGAGGTCCAAGTCTCCCCAGGTCTACTTCTCGAATCACCTAACTTACTGATGGCTCCTTAATCAGAAATGTGCCTAAAATCACAGGACAGTGTCCTACATAAAATAACAAAGTCTAATAGGAAACAGATAATTAGGCTGTTGTCAATAAATTTTTTGTCACGCTGGAAGACTAATACAAACAACTTATGTAGCATCCTACACAAGAAGGACCTGTGAGAAACTAGTAATTAACAGTAACCATGGATCAAATTTAGGAGGAGTATGGTGATAAAACTCTTGACACTACACCTCTCCACTGTTAGGCAGAAAGATATCAGAGCAAGCCCCAGCAATCAGTCCCATAGCTTCAGACTGAAAACAGATTCTAGCTGTTTYCTGTATCTTACTTCTTTTTGACCAGAAATCACATTTACAAAACCATACACAAAATGATACATATCTCCTCAAACACTGCTTGCAATGAAAAAATCTGTTCTCTTGAATATAGACTAGTACAATCAGAAAAAAAAAAATGCTGAAGCCAGGAAAGTATTTGTTATTGCTTGACAGATACTGTTGCATTTTTTTTTTTTATGTAATGTAAAAGTTTCCCACTGGACACATGAGGAGAAACTGACAAAAATTTCCACTTAACAGCCTTGTTATTTCAGAACTGCTTCCCATTGAGCAATTATGGGTAATTTACTTACTTTATGGATCTAGACTGTATTATTTAGAAAGACAGATTTGTACTCTTGCTCAGGGAAAAAATCACCCAAAAGAAAACAAGCAGTTCTCCAAAATTACTTACCTCCTTCCCAAAATTTTTCTATTAAGAAAGTTGATATCTTTAATTATCACTAGTGTTCTCCCTGTTTATAGTTCCACCTCAAAAATAGCTCTAACTACTAAAGAGAGAACATGTTTGTTTAAAAGTAGAAGCTAAGGGCACTCTACTCTTTGTTCTAGCTCTGCATTAAACGGAGGTCAGCTCAAGGTCTCCTTATTGTCGTTTGAATCCACTTCAATAATCACTTCTCCTTTCATTGTCTTTCCCTTCTGTAACAGATATCTCTTACTAGAACTCTAATAATGCTGGCCCATACGGAAACTCACACCTGCAACAAAGAGAACTGTAACTGCAGACGATTTCAACTGCCTTATCCTCTCTTCCAAAAGATATGAGATGCTGTAGCATTAACTACTGTTGGAACTGAATGCAAGATTAAGGAAGAGCTTTCTCAGAATTTCTCATAAACTTGCATTGTACATAATGACTCAAACTGAAAAACAAGTAAGGAAGCCAGAGAGTCCCAATGCATTAGCAAATAGATTTCTTTTGGAGACTTAGGACAAGGAGAGAGAGAGCTAATAAAGCTACTACAGTAATAACTATTTTTAAACACTCACACAGCACTCTGAAGTACACAGCAACATACAAGAATATGTACCGTGATACTGTTAAGGAAGTGACAAAAAATGACTTCATGAATAATTAAGGAACATGGAAAATTCGACATGAACAGTTACAACTTGTAAAAATATGAGTCAAAGAAAGGAGGATGCTGGGCAATCTTAAGATTAAGCAGCAGTAATTGCCCAGTTAGCAGTAATTAATTTAAAATTCTTTGGCAGAATGCTAGTCCTTCACGTTCCTAAGCTGGTGTTCACGCTGAATGAACATTGGATTTTTCAGAATGTGAAGTTACGGAAACAAACGGGAGTCAAAGACAGTATCTTAAAAAATCGTACCACATTTTGATAAACATTACTTTGAGATAGCATCCTGAAGGTATGAAAATTAGCACAGAGAAACTGGAAGCATAGAGGAACTATGGAAATAAGGAAGAAGTTCCAGAAAGGAAGTATCACTATTGGGTCCTAAAAAACCTGCTTGCATCATTAGAAAGCAGGATATCTGGAATATAAAAATAACTTTAATACAAACTTTTTCATTTATAATAATTTACAGATCTATGACGTGGAGGACAGACACTCTTGTAAAGCGTAACTTCACTTGGGGGTAAAATTCCTTCTCATAAAATATTTTTTTCTAATTTGCATGAAATACGGCATTTGTGGAATATTTAAGATTTATTATGATGTTTTGCAACATTTATCAGTACGAAAGCACTTACCATAGCCTGAAGAATCCAGCCAAGATAGGAAAGAAATTATAAGGAATATTAAACCAGTAGATTTACTATTAAAAAGTGTTAAATGATATTTATTTCAGTGTCAAAAGAGAACAGCACTCATTCTAACAATATTTCTGCACTTCTGAAACAATCACATAAATAAACATTAAAAGGTTCATTACATTATACCACACCTTAGAAGGACTTGAAAATTAGATTACTCATTTAAATGGGAGGTTTTAAATCAATTACAAGTTCAGAGTTCATAGGAGGTTGTTTAGAATGCCCATACCTTCAAATACAAATAATCTTTCAATGACACAGACAACCTACACCCCAAGTCTGAAATAAGTTCCCCTAAAGTTGGTGAAATTGTTTCAGATTTATAGCTACAAAATGGACACATGATCAAAATATATTGTTCTTTAAATCAGTAACTTAAATTTTTCTGGATGAATGTAAATGCATAATGATTAAATTTCAGTTTTAAAACTCTATAAATTCCAACTCTTGAAGGCTGAATTTCTTCAAGAGGAGTTATGTCTCAATGACTGATTGATTAGTAAGAGGTAACTATTACTTTTGAGAAAACACTGAACAATAATACTCCCTTATTTAAAAATGAGAAACTGGTTTTGGAACTCATCACCACTAAAGACTAAATATGTATTTCATTGGATTATAAATTCTACACTTCGGAAAAAGTGAGAAATGTGAATGGCATTTCAAATTCCCCAGAGCAGACAAATTCTACTTAATCTTGTCTAGATTGAAACTTAAAGGCAAGGAACTTAAATACTTTTCGCTTTGCTGAAATTTATTTGCCTAGACTATTATTGCCTATAAGGATGGTTAAAATAACAGATTCCATCATGTAATGGAAGTATGCATAAATCTTACAATCATTCATACTGAAAATAGTATTGCTTTGAAAAAAAAGAAAAAAAAAGAAATACACTTTCTTCCTCTTTCAATTTCATAATTAAAAACACATATCAATATTCCAAGCACTAAAGTACAGCCATCTTTATAAGCTAATTCAATATTACAATGAACACAGCAATGTACATTAGCTGATTCTACAAAAAATCTAAATATGCTATGAGATATTTAGTCATATCTACTATATTGTAATAGCTGTACCATTTGCTTTTACTGGCCTTAGTCCATTCTCTCAAGCTACTTTTTTCCTTGTAAGAAGTGTAGACGCAGTACCATTCATACATACAATAGTAACTAAAATAAAGATCTAGAGAATAGGCAAATGAATCAACAGTTTCATGGCATCAGAGGTTACTTACCACATCTCGAACAATGGGAAAAGATTTCTTTCTACGCAGGTCTGGCATGCTATCAATTCCATACAGCCCACGGCCAGCTCTGAAGACAGAAAAGACAAATGAAAATGAAAATTTGAAGTTTGCATCCTTGAGAAGGACTGGTTCTAATATCTATATGCATAGTTAAAATATAAACTGGCAGTTGTCAGTGAAAGAAGGTGATGTTTTCTCATTCTTACAAAAAATAAAGTGTGTGTACTATTTGTACAGCTGACTGCTTTCTCCTGGCATTCCCCAAAATACAGACGAGTAGCTGAAATGTCACTTAATACTTCCTAAAACATTTTATTGTCTATTTAAAGGGCTTAGCAGTKGTTTCCTATCAAAAAGACTTGTAACTGATAAAAATAAAGTAAAAATTCTAACTAAATACACAATCAGATCTTTTCTTATGATTCCATGTGAATGAGGAAAACAGAATTCATTACATAGTAATTACTTATTAGTAATTACTAAATTACATAGTAGTACAGTAATTACAGCTAGAAATTTTTACTTGTGGTGTGCTGGCCATTACTATTTCCTATTACTTAGTTTAAGTTTATGCATTAAGCACACATTTAATTCCCATATTAGATTTCACATGCAACTTTGAAACAATGTGAAAGAACAGCTTGGAGGCACTTAAGGAATAAAAGGCTGACACATGGTTGGATTAAAGAATACAAATCGATGCTGTAATGATATGCTTTATTCTCCCTGATTCTTCAGAAGAGCAGTAACTAGCAGGCATGTATTATCTTTGTCAAATTGTTCCACTGTGGATTTTGAAAGATTGCTATATACTCTATCAGGTCTAATTCAGATATACTTTGAGATTTTCAGGGAAGCTGGGATACAATTTTTCTTAAAATGCATCATTTTCCCTATAAGTTTCTTTTCTTTGGCACTGTCTCCAATACCTTCTCAGTTGTTCTTACATTTGTGTGTGTACGTATACACACACACATTGTATATACATAAATCAGTATTCACAGTACAGTTTCACACCTGAAGTCTGAAAGCTTTCATTTTATTTTTATACATCAAAATTACTGAGTGACAGGAGGTTTCACTGAAATTACTGACAAAAATTTCACTTGCTTCGGAAAAGTTTATACTTCGTCCTAAATACTCTTCCTACCATATTCCTCTGATCAGAGGACTACAAGCCCCACAGCGGAGTTTACAAATTCTGTTCTTATTTGAGTCAAAACTCTAGCTGATGATTCCTGTTGGATACGGATGTTACAGTCCCATGACTGCAGCTAAATTCATCAGAAATTATGAATCAGAGACCTCAGCAGCCAAAATTCACAGACTGGCATGTTGATATAAACTGAAATCAGTGTTGGGCAATGCTAGTATATGCCAGAATGCAAGCAATGGCTGCTGAGGGAAAGACATATTCCCTACTAAGCCATCTCCACTGCTAATATCTCCAGCTGCACCAACACAAGCCAACAGAATTCAAAAAATCAGAACTCCAAAAGATTTAAAAAGGAGAGGAGGGYAGAGCTACATTAATAGCTGTTAAAAGAATGACACAACTGCAGACTTAAATAGTATGTGAATTACAAATTGTTAGAAGAATAGGAGAGTACTACGAGAAAGTGTTAGCATATGCTATGCTTACACATTTGTTATCATCTCCTAGCCATCTAGCTTTYGGCCAGTATCAGGCGCATGATACTGGGTTAGATGGGCCTTTGGTCAGATCCTATATTGCTGGTCCTATCTTTTTTAAAAGCCAAAGCCTATAAAAATCATTTTTGTCTGTCACTCAAAATAAAATGGTGTTCTATCCTTACTATTCCCATAGGTTTGTGGAAGAAATGGACAGAGCAATACACTGACAGTATTTCTCTGCTTAATTTTCAACAGAGACAGAGCAGCAATTTTGCTTTCTTGGAGTGTGCCACACAAGGGGCTTTGAAAAGTTCAGCCTGGGTGAAGCTTAACATAGGGGAGAAAAATTAAGAAGGAAAATAAGATGAGATTGTTTTATCTGTGTTCTTGGGGGTATTTGTTCACCTTCTGTTCAGTAATTGGAAAATTYTGAAGTACTAGTCTGTCTTAAACTTTCTTATGTATAGCAGTATCAGTAGTACAGTACAGTATACTACTTCACACTTGTACACTTCAGGTATCCTTCCCTAACCAAGCACTTGTGTTTACTTTGGATTTCCTCTCCACAACTCTTCCCAGTCACTCGGTCACTTTTACAATACACTCTTAAACCAGAACAATTAAGAAAGGGAAAGCAGGCACAGCTGCGTGTGTCTAATATCTAATATATCAGGGAACCAGGACTACGGAACCCCAGAATGACTCCACTTAGTCCACTTGCTGGTATTTTTGGCAGCTGTCACAGTGTTATTAATTCTTCCTTGTCTGGAGGACACCGGAAGGTAAACAGGAGTCCCATGGACAAGTCCAATTTCTGATCTGTAGTGAGGAGTGCCTTCTTGCCCGAAGTCCTGGCTTTAAGACTTTTTGGGCACAAATGTGACATCTTACACCTTAAAAGAGTAATGAAATGAAGAAAGCAAATCTGGCCTAACAACTAGTGGACAGCTTTCCAAGTAGAATAAATTGCAAAACAAATTGAGAAGCTATCCTTAAGGTCAGAGCGTACTTTTATTTAATAGTTGTAGATAATAGGGGAAAACTCTGAAATAGGAATTTAAAATAAACTTATAAAACCACAAAGAATGAACATTTCGGGCAAAACCAATAGGTACTCTGGCAGAGATAAACACTGAAATTTGTGCTTTAGGTCTGAGAGATCATTTAGTGTCAAGGGAATTGTTAACCATTAAAGCTAATACCAGAAAGTAATGAGTCAGAAAATACTGATGCACACTCAAATCCTGTAGATCATGTTACTCTGATGAAGCACTCACCACAGTATTAAAGCTCAAAAATAAATTAGACGTTATATGTTTGGAGCTGTTGATACACGGAGAAATCCCACAGAGAGCTTTTCTCAAATCTTGTAATAAATAAAGGCACTGAACATTGCTTTTCATATCCATTTTAAAAGATTGGATCTAAGATAGGATCACCACACATCCATTTAACCTTTGCAGTTCAACATACCTACAAGGATCTTGATAAACATATCCCAATATTCACACTTATATGCACTGGCTTCAATCCCAAAGATCTACGGGTTTAATTGAAAGCCTGTAGAGTCAATGGAGTTGATAAGAATCTTTTCCCAAGAATTTTAAAAGGACTGAGGTTAAACTCCAGAAGTACCATACCCAGCTCTCCAAACACTATCAACCATTTTGACTTCTAGGAAAGATCTTTTATCTGTGAATATTAATTATTCAGTATTCTTTTTTAATATGATGCCAAGCAGTTACATAGTGAAAATGTCATTTTTTAAATAAATTCTGATTATTAATCCTTTTCCACAAAGTGTATCCCTTTCCTGTTAATTAAAAAAAACCCATATTTATCTAGCATATCAAAAATCAATGACTAACTGTTGCATTTAAAAGTGATTTAAGTATTCCACATAGCTGGTAAGGATAGTAGGGGAGTAAACCATATTTCCTAGTAAAAGAAGTTTAGATTTCCTCAATCACTGAAGTGCTTTAGATAAATCCTATTTAACAATGGATTTTCACATCTCTTTGCAAAGAAAATAACAGACACGGTTTAGCACTCATAACATTTTTCAGAAATGGAGATAAAGTGAGGCTTTCATCCTTAAGGTTTTTTTTTTCCTAACAACTTATGAATATACAATGATGGATTAAACTGCCTGATTCTGAGAGATACCAAATCTCCTCAAATTCATTTCTAGAAGTTTGACTCAGTATCTTGCATAAATTTTCTTGGCACCTTGCAGGACTGAACTAGAGGTAAGACTCAGAATGTGAGTGAAGAATGAAGGTATCATTCAATTCAAAATACTGCTTTCTTAGGAGACTATTGCAAAAAAGAATCATGATCTTTAGAAGTTGAGTAAGGTGAAAATGCCTTCAGTTTTTTTCTGTGATGTCTTTAATTTGTGAGGCATTTTATTTTCAATCAACAAGCTCTTGCAGGAAGTTTAAGTTTGCATCATTAATTGGCAATATGCCTATGGGCTGTATGGTGGGTAATTCTCTGATAACAGATAATAATTACTTTGCAGCTTTATTTTGCAGTATATTAGTCAAAGCAAACTGAATAAAAATATCAAAATTGTATATGGGAAGAATGCATTCCTTGTTTAAATTTGGAATAAAAACCAAAGGAGATTATTTCCAAGATTTTGAAAAACTGAACCTAAAACTAAACCCACAGTCTCTAAAAAAGAGAGAACAACAAATTCCTCAATAATCAATTAATCAATATACTACATCATTTATGTATTATACTATTGCTTATACTTAGCAATTTAGTTTTGACATTGTAGTAGTCATTATGAATTAAAAAAAAGCTATTTGAATAATAAAGGAGTTAACTCTGAAACTAATTTTTCTTTTTAAAAAAACATCTTTCAGTGACAAAGTCATGGCAATCATTASCTGTACAGTAAGAAACTGAGGACTACCAGCTGCCTTTGTTTCAATGGCCTTACAGTAGATTAACAACTTCTGTCTGAGCTATTCCCTACACTGAGTAGAAGACATGTTAAACAGCTGTGCCTGACCTGGTTAAGATTACCTCTACAGCACTGAGGCTTGTTGGTCTAAGGGGTGTTTGCAGACATAAGCACAAGGTGTGCCTGTGWGGCATCTCTCAGTTCTCTTCTACACTTATTCAGTTATACCATGCTATTTCTCTTCTCAAAATCCTAGCAAATTAGAGCGAAAAGGTGCTATGGACTATGATCAGGAAATTCCAGTAAACTATAACAAAGAATGGGTTTTTCTTACATAAATACCATTGAACGGCAAAGATGTCAGATGACCCCCCAAAATTAAAAAAACAAAAACAAAACATGAAGAAATGATCAACAGATAGGAAAAGGGATTACTCTCAAAGTTTCAGACTGTAATCAAAGCAGCCCCAAGCCAGTTTTACTTCTATTAAACTTTACATATGAAGCCAGCAGCAGTGAAAAAATATGTGAAAGTTAGAAAAGAAGGGCAACAGACATCTCAAAAGTGAAGCTGCAAACTGTGCCTGTGCCCTACTCATATTTTCCAGACTCTCTGGCAATAAATCTTTCTCGCTGAGTAAGTCTGCTAATTGTAGAGGTATACTTTCACCTCATCTAGATCTTGGGTCTTTCATAAATAGCAATACTACTAAACCTGCAGGGCATCTAAGAAATACCTGAGAAAGTTTTTAAGAGTCTTCCAAACAGCATACTAACATCTACTATCTCACCATTTTTTGATTTAGTCCAAGAAATACTTCATCCTTTAAGACAGAAAAGCACCCAGCAAGCAGGCAACAAATTGTAGCTAGAAATCTAGAAGTACTTCACTCAGCACTGCTTACTATACTATGTAAGAATTGATAGAGAATAAATCTTTAACATGGAGAACCAATTCTTAAATGCTAAAAGGTGTAGTACAAGCATACTAGCTCTGGAAGCCAGGAAGTGGGAGGAAAGAGTTTTCACTCAGTCCATTGTATACACCTTGGCAGAGCCTCCCCAAAACAGATCTCAACTCCCAAGAGCATACTTGCCAGTCTTGAACACTATATAAGGGTTAAGCTCTAATACTGCATTAGTAAGACTGTGAAATTGGATATGTAATAAATGCCAAATCTAGCAGAAACACCTTTCAAGTGCCTCTAACATATTCAACAAATAAAATAGAAACATATAGCTGACTCATATGTGACAAGATTATTTCTAATTACTGTAAAGTATTTAAAGGAATTCTCGTATTTTCTGACATTGACCAGTTTTGACACAGACCAAAACCGGGCATTTCTCATCTTTAGCCCCTTAAGGCATTCTTCTGCAAATGACAGCTCAGTGTATGTATGGTACACTCTGCCTGAAATATTGCAACTTGCAATACTTCTTCATTTCAGCCCATATAAAAAGACAGTTTCTTAACTAGGCTATTCAAAATTCTGTATTCGGAAAGTTTGATTTTTATTGCTATTCTCCCTGCAGTGGTTTTGGTATAACTGTATGTCATTGATATGATATAATTAACTGTTGAAAAGAAGCTATGGGAATGCTGGAAGACTGGAACCATACCACACATTTTTTTGATTGGCATCTTGACTTTGTTTTATATTTAACTATCTGCTTTCAGAAACAGAAACTCTTAACTTCTTTCCATTAATATCCACAAATCATAACGAAAATGATATGAAGCCATATTCAGCTGAGTATCTTAATTCCACTGAGATACAGCAGCACCTTATGTAAAATTCTAATAGTGATCTGGTGAAAATGACTGCAAACTTTAGGAGCACACTGTCATCTTTCTCATGCTTTTTGGAAACCAGTGTTTTTAGAACCAGAAATACAGAGAAAATTTCATCATTTTAGCTAATAGCAATTTCTAGAGTCATTCACCCCCATATATAGATATCTATATAGATAGACAGATAGATACACCTCCCCCACACAAGCTCCTTTATTTACAAATTACTTGCTTTGAAGATCGTACCTTGCCAAACTGCAAAATCATGTTTTGAAACATATTCTAATTAATTACTGGGAGCAGGGAAGAGTACAGCAGGATGCCAATTACTTCTCACAAAAAGAATTCAATTTCCAGAAAAGAAACCTGTTATTTTAATTCCCATCTGGGGTCCTGAAAGTGAATAAAAAATGGCATCTACTGCATGCAGAAGCATGCAAGCTGCTATATGCTGGTGATGCAAAGGTGTACAATGTGTTGCAGACACAAATAGCTTGAGTCAGCCAATAAATACCTATAGTTACTTTACATATCTAATACCTTAAATGTTTTTTTCCAAGTCTGATTGAGAAATCTGCTGCTGTACTAAGCTGAAATTASTACTCAATAGTTCAATTACCAATAGCAGCTTATGCAAACAAGTTGGCTACAACAGTTACAAACAAAACTTACTCAAGTTTATTTTTATAAAAATGCTTTAGTCTTTAATGATTAGATATGAAATCTTGGTTGTTAACTCTGCTCTTAAATAAAAGGAGATATTAAGGATAAAAATGTCAGAATTCCTGTCATCTGAATTGCTATTTGTAATAAAGATTTAAACTGTATAGCTGAACAGGAATCTGATGGAAATCTGACAAGAGTAAGTATTGTCCGCATTACCATCATAAAAACATAAAAACCTATGGGTACTCAGGAGACTTTTTTCATTTAGTTCATATTTTTAAGATTGACACATATGTTTTCTCCATTTCACAAATTACATTCTGTATATTGTGCAACTTACAAATAAGAAAAAAAATAAGATGAAATAAGTTTCACTGCTAATTTGTGTAGATGTCTATTTTGCAGTAGCACCTTGAGGGAAGCGAACATTCATCTCTAAGTAAATGCTAGCTCTTTAGTAAATGCAATGCTTAAGGCAAATGCAAGGACAAAGTTTCAGAAAATGATTAATACCCTATTTAAAACAATATAAAAAAGAACAAGTTTTTTTTTTTTTTTTTTTTTAAGTGGATATAAAAATAGTCTAGATGATACTAAAAACGTTATTTTTAAGAAAATATGAGTGTCACTAAGCAGAAAACACAAACAATTCATCAAGTCGACATTGAGTCAGTGCAGAAATACAGTGTCATTCTCACCTATGTATCTGCAACAACTACCATACACATTACAGAACCAAAATACAAAATGTTTTTTTATTCCTAAAAAAAGGCGGCAGTCTCCAAAGAGTTCTACCTGATTTCTTAGCTCTTCCTCCTTCTCCTCCTCCCCATCTAGTATTTTCTGGTGGCCTTCTGTACTTTTGTTCTCTTGGTTCTTGCCTGTTCTCCTTTCTTTTGGGGTAAAAAAATATTTCCTTTGCAACTTCTGCTAACAAAAGTAGTCTCTCTTACTTTTGCTCCATTATTTTTCATTAAGATTCATTTAAAAACTTAGTTTTATTAGTATTCTCAGGACTTCTATAGTACTGGAAGTACTCGTTATCATTAAACTTCATTTATATTATTTTCCACAGTTCTTAAACATACAGGCTAACTAAAGACTTAGGAAGTCAATGAAAAGATGTCCATAGTCTTGGATTAAGCCCTATAATTTAGATAAATATTGATTTTATACTATAGATCATGTAATAAAAAATTCTGGTTTCCTTTACATACATATGAATGGCTAAAGGGAACTGTAATAGTAATCAGAAAGTGCTGCTCACATTTCCACCCTTATCAAATAAAATATTTAAACTACTACCTGCCTATCTTTTATTTGTATATACTTATAAAATTATGTTTTATATGCTTTTCACTAAACTAAGTTTGCCTAAACTAACATACATGCAGGAAGATACTTGGGCTGCCTCAGGCAGCTCCTATTTCTCTAAGCAATGTGGCATTCCACGATTATTCTGCAGCTCCAAGTTCTAGTATTATTAGCAGTTCTGACTACAGAAGAAAGAGAAAAACCATATGCAATTCTTCTCTTTCAGGTATTTCAGGTATTTTTTACCTGTTTAGATTCATTCATATTCCTGCAGCCAGTTCTGACAGATTCTGAAATGCGATTCTGTCCTTTCCAAACTGACCCATTGACTTTGGCGGTCATTGCACTGAAAGTGTGYTTTTTAATGTTATGGCAGGAAAATTCGTAAGCAGTGCATTTCTATGCAAATGGAGATTTTTTTTCTCCATTACTGTAGGTGTTTGGTCATAGCCTGGGAACTGGATAAAAGAGGCAGCTGGGGAGTTACATAAACTGAAAATCCTCCCCTCTCCCTTCCAACTCTGGGCTACTCTTAGAGGATCAAAAGACTACTTGAGAGTTTTGTCACTGTACACATTCACTAGTGCTGCTTAGACATTTACAATTTAAGTTTTAATAACATTACACATGCTTAACTACTATAATTTCACAAAGAGCAATCTTATTTATCAAAATCAACATTTGATTGGAAAAAATCATTACAAAAATGTATGTGTGTTTGTCATTTAAAAAAAATCTCATACTTTAATATAAAGTGGATTTTACTCCCACCTCAAGGCTACTTTTTTCCACTTCTAGACATAAAAGATTTGGAAAGAAYGACAATCATTCTTTTAACTTTGTATAAGAGTGAAGTTCATCTCATTTCTAGACCAAAATAATGATGAAAATGTGAAAAGGTCAGGCCTCTCTCTCTCTTTTTTTTTTTTTTTTTAATCACTTCATAGTGAATACACATTTTAGGTTATTGATTACTTCGTTATCTTTAAGTGTGTGGAATTACACAATATTTCAGATTAGATGAGTCTGTTTTATGGAGTAATTAAACCTATGAAGTCAAAAGTGATACATATAAAAAGTCCTGGGCAGCTTTAGTAATGAGGCATTTAGGAGATTTAAGAGAATTAGAGTTAGAGCAATTGTTTAAACACCTAGATAGGACTTTATTTCCTTTATTTCACTGATTTTATTCACACTTTTGGGTAGACTGCCTGCCTACTTGAAGAATTTTTGTGRAGATGGAACCAGAGGCAGAGAAGGGGAGCAGATGCTGAAATGTATCAACACTGGTATATTATAATCAGAAAGTGTAGCCAGTGGTTTTCATAAAGAACTATAAAAATTGAACTACATATATTAATGAAATTAATAATTATGATACAGCCACTCCTTAAAATATCTGAAGGTTCACAAATCCACACTTGGTAGTGACAAATGATTTTTGCTGTACCTGCAAAGCTGGTATTGGAGGTGTAAAATTGTGCGTGACTACTAGGAGTAAATATCAGCATTATAAAAGAGATTATAGGACTGGTTTTGCAGCTTGGTCATCAGTATATTAAATTGCCATCAAAGAAAAACCATCACTTTCTCTGCAAATGGAAGTCGGATTAAAGGAGCGTTAATATGAGCTAAAAATATCATACTAAGAAATGAAAAAAAAATGAACCAAGTCCCTCTATGGSGGATCGGGGGGAACGGAGACACCCTTTATCCTGGCCAATAGAAGAAGTTACCAGAAAGTTTAAGGCTAGACTAGGCTATACAAATGGAGCTTACCTACTCAAATTTCAAGAGACTGTGTTTGTAATGTAAAATAAGTATATTAATTTCATGAAAGATTTGAAATACTGTTAATTATTTTTTGTATTAAAGATGTGAATTAATGACATATTAGTATATATTGATAGATATTCAGATTCCAGTTAAGGCAACAGAAGACACTTGGTGACCAAATATAATTCTGAATCTCCCTCCGTCTTCCTCTTACCACAAACCTGGTGAATGCTTCATGCCCAGGTGTAAGCCAAAGCAGAGCAACAAATATTCTAAATTGCGCCATCAACTAACAGGCCTCTGGGGCCATTTCAGCTGCTGGAAAAAAATAAAGTTGCAAAGGAGTTTTGACCTCATTTCTTTTTCCTGTCATGCTTCTTGTCACATTACAGGGAGCTGATGCCGGCGAGCTAAAGTGACTTTATGTTAGCTTTGGGCAATGGTACCTCAATGCAGCATAATATCAAGTCTTAAACTTTTTTCCTTTCCTTTATTTTTCCTAGTTTTGCAAAAAAAGCTAATCATATGTTAAGAGTCAAATTAAAGGAAGTCATTAAAAGCCACATATCAACAGAAACAGTAAATTTATCTACTAGAGAGTTTTTGATATCTCTCCCTCTTACACCAGGACTAATCAGTGGTAATACTACTGAAGATCTAGAATTCACAATGCTGCAAAACTTATCTATTGCTCTCAATATTCATAAGGGAAAGGGAAATCTGAACATCCTTCTAAAAACTGATTTTTCCTTAGCAAGACTGTTGCAATATCATAAACCAAGGATTTGTGCTGAATTCCCTCTTCTATCTTTCAAACCTCTGTAAATGGGTTAATTAGTATCAACAAGGCAGTAATAAGATGAGACCAATAAGAGAAAGAAAAAACAATCTGCATAAAGCTTATGAGAATTCCTGAATTGGAGACAGGAAGTTCTACAAGACAAATTCATTTTCAAAAACAGGATGGAGACCTCCTTAGAACCAAACGAGGTAACAGCCTACTAAACTTATTTTTGAAAATATGCATTTCTGTGGTTCTCATGATCACAAGATCATAGCATCTACCCAAAAAAGAATAAAAACATCCTGGAGCAGTAAGAGAGAAAATTGATTAACAGTAATATTGAAATATCAGTGATACACTAATGAAAATCGTGAGACTGTTTCTTAAAAAGAAAACAAAACAGAAAACATCCCACCTTAATTCCTTTCTTCACAGAGCAGTGAACTTTCAGCATGCTTGATTATCAAAAAAATCATGGTCAAACAGCTTTATTAATGTCATACCTCTGATGATTGAGTAATGTCTGCAAAATGTAATGTTAGGCATTTAGATTTAGAAATACATCCACAGAAGTACATAAGTGACTTTCCTAGGTTCCACAGATTTGGGTCTGGTAACACTCGAATTAAAATTTCTTCAAAGAAAATTGAGACAATTTGTTTTTGCCTCATATGGTGGATCAGTGAGTCTCTTTTCCGACAGTCAATCATAAAAGAAAGAGAGTGAAGGCAACCTGAAAAGAACTGAAATATTTGGTATCTGAGAGGCTGAGAGTTCCTTATGGGTACCCTTCATCTAAGAGAGTTGGGAGGTAAGGTCAAAAGGAAGAAACAGAGAAATCAGCAATAAAGATAGAAGATATAAAATAAGAGAAGTAAGGACAGAAACTTGAAAACAAAGAGCGCAAATTTAGATTTGGAAGTAGCCGGTAAGCAGATGAAAAGAGTCTTGAAAGTCTCAGAGCAAATCCAGCCACATCATTCTTGAGCTGTAAAATTTCAAATAGGGATTTTTGAAAAAAAAAAAAAAAAAGAAAGAAATTAAGATATACAAGCAGATTTGTGAGTCTAGTTCATATGAATTTATGTAATATGAATATCCCYTTTTAAGGCTACAAACTTCAGGACTTCCATCTAATCCGTTTAATACATCAAGTCCATATTAACCCATTTTTTTGCACAGCAAGTTCCCAGATTGCTTTCTGGCCATACCAAAATCCTCAAAGGCATACCACTGTTTATGTTCCTAGAGTTCTTCCTAGTCACAATAGAAAAAAAAATGGTAATCACTTTTATACATTACTTGAACAGGTGAGGAACTTACCTAGGATATGGGCTAGCTTATTTTAACCCTATAAGAATTGCCAGTACCCTAGCAGTCCTAACTTTCATGCTATAAAGGTTATGACATAATCTATTTCTTCCATATCTCCTGGTGCACCTGCACTATTCTCTAAGAAAGATAAAGTGATTCATGTACTGTTCATGCATTTTATTTATTGACTAATACTTTCACCTAAATAGTCCTTGTAGCAGAGTTTGGATCTCAGAATTCTTTCTCTTTCCCTTTGCTCCAAGATCAAGGTAGCCCCAAGATGCAACTCCCAGACACATCTGTGAATCTCAGCAGAAGTATGATGCAAACAGAACATCTCTGAGGTTGTGAAAACCAAAGCTACAGACCAAGAGATGGACTCAGCAATTCTGATTCTCTGGGTTGTTACTCAGGAGCAGTCCCACCAAAGAGAATGAAACTCAAAACAAGCATAAGGCATTCTTATGCTAGAAAGAGGTACCTCTAAAAAGCAATGGTCAGAAATGCCTTCTTTCCCAGAAGGAAACAGATGATATGGCTTTTGAAAGAATAATGAGAATGATAGAATGAGCCAGAATCAAGATGGACAGGTATATACTACAAAATAGAAAAGAGATTGTACTATGGCATGAGTGGTGTTAACTTATGCTCAGCCACTAGTTTGTCATCACTTGTACCTGTGTCTCTTTAAATAGCCTACTTTTTCCCCCACTCTGAACTTTTATTTTACTCTACAAGTCTTTTCATTACGATTTCAAGCTCAAGTTCAGTTCAACAAACCTAAAATATATACCTTGAGGTTTCTTGTATATCTGTAGAACACTGCAAATACCTTAGTACAGGAGCTGTTTCATTCACCATGTCAATAACATACTACAAGCTACTATGTACCAATAGGTCAAAATGCTGCTGCTCATGTCTAGATATTTAGAGGTTTGATGATATTTGAAATATTGTCTGACATAAAAAGGATGGAATCAATTACTAAAAAAACCCTCACTACTGCAAAGTTCACCTTGCAACTACGAGCAAATTGGAATACAAGAATAAAACACAATTGTTAGATAAGCACCATACCTAGCTAGGAAAAATGTAAGCCATTGTACAAACTTCATAACACGTTCTTCTGCTTCTTCTCTACAAAAATCAGTAGTTGGTTTTATTGGGACTGCTTAGTAGGAGTCTACTAGTGAAAAACTAGTTGTCAGAGATGAAGTGAGGAAGCTGAAGTAGATTCTCTTGCATCAGCTGCAGTCAGTCCTTTACCTGAAATCAGAGGTGCCATGACTATGGCCAGATGCATCAATATGTGTGCCAGGAGATATAAAGGGGGTCTTCAAAAAGGACCAGGGGTGTGCTAGTTTGTGCATGCAAGGAGTATACAAATTAAGACGTATTTTCACAGCCWCATGATCTAGTTTCTGTAAACTTACAATAAGAGGAGCCAGTTAGAAAGACGGGTATAAGGTTGTCAAATAAATGTTCATGTGAGAACAACACTTAAGACTGTTACCATGACTTAACAGTCATGGTATGGTGAATGAGGAAGGCTGGGTGGAATTCTAGGTTGTTTCTTGAACTCTACAAAACCCAAAGGCAAAAATGGCAGGAAAAGATCTAAGGATGAAGCTCGTAGAAAGTGGGGAAGGTGTGTGGAAGAGGAAGGAAACTGAGCCAGAGCTGGGAGAGCATCCTGACCCTGTTGTACCTCTGGGTAACTGTTACAGGCCCTCTTGGGCCTTTTCGAATGTTCTTCTTAAAAGTAACTCTTATGCTACTGCTATCTTTTTTCTTCTCAATGACTTACTATGTTTTTAGAAACTATGGCTTAGTCTATCTTAAATTATCTAAAAATAAATTTAGGAGAAAGGAGGAGGTTACATACATACACAAACGATTTTTTTTTTGGGGGGGTAGCTATTTGTAGGGYAAATGGAGGAAATCTTATACGGGGGTAAAATGAAACTTCCTTTTCATCTAAGCTTTATGTGTGACCAATCAAAAGGCATTCAAGAATAAAACCTAATATTGGATGTCTGAAGAGTTACACATGCTATTTTAAATTTTTAAATATTAACCCTCTAAAAAGCTTTTCCATCTGTATGACTAGTCTAATATAAAGAAATTCCTGAAAAATATTAGAGAAAACAAGAACATGAGATTAAAAAAAAAGAAAAAAAAAGGAAAAAAAAAAAAGACCTCTCAGTGATTCAAGGATATTTATATAGCCATTATTGTACCTCCACCACTACGCATTCAACATACACTGTTGAACATGAATCAACAAAAAGCAAGCGCTGTGAACGAGCAGCAAGTTTTCCTCATCACACTTAAAATAATGACCACTAAACCATGTTACTGTATTATGTAAATGTTAGCTACATAAGCAGCTCTCTTTTGTTTTACATATTTGAGAGTTACAAATGACCAAGGAATACATACTGTTATTTAAGAAAACTTATTACTAACACTCAGTTCAATTATCTCATAAATCCTCTGCAAAGTAATATTAAGGGTATGAAATGTTCTGGGGAACATTTAGGGGAACTGCACTATCCCTTCCAACAATACTAGGGCAGTACTGTACCATGTATGTTCTACCTGCTGGTTCTGAAATGTGTTTGCAACTCCTTGAATTGCTTGAATCGACAGATCTAATGGATCTGCCAAAACACAAGAGTGAAGAAGAATCTCTACATGCTTTAAATTTAACTCTTTTTTTCTTCTCCTCCAAACCAGAGATCATTTCAAGTCTCTCTCTCCCACGTTGTCTCTTCTCAGAGAACCAGCTCCTCGGCCAGCTGTAGTATGATACGGAGTGTTTCCTTATGGAACAATCAGAACTCCTCAGACATCCACTTCAGTCCTGAAGCAGAGCTTATTTAAACTCTTACCATGCTGGACAGTGAATTAACCTCTCTTGCCTGAAAAAGGAATTCAGGGGCAAAACAGAATGCTTTAAAAAATTTGGGAAGAGGTCCCTATTCAAAGTCTCAGTTTGTGTTAAAATTTACTTTCCTGACCTCAAAAGAACAATCAGGCATTCTCCTAGTCTGAGTCTCATACTGAACTTTTTTCCTACTGTTCGGGGGAGTGCAATTCTAATTGACTTCAGAAGTGTGGCTCCATCTCTGTTTTTTTCTTGTTTATGCAAGGAGTTATAAACAACATAACTATATATAGTTGTATACTATGTTTTGATGCTATGGCATTAAAAAACATTTCTGTTATGATTTCATGATATATGGCAACATCAAAGGGTTTTTGCACATACACACTTACTTATCTGAATATTTTTAAAAGAATAAAGAAACTAATCAGAGTTTAGGAAAGAACTAAACCTTTGAAAAGATAACACCTGCCCTCTTTCGTGCAATCAATTACCAGATATATCAGATGTATCAGATTATCAGATGTAAAATAATAATATTTCTTGCCTCCTCCCTGCCTGACTTCTGATCAGTGCATAGTAAAGATCACACAAAAAGAGTTGAGACTCCAAAGCCCAAAGCCTTCTTATTCCTGCACTGCTTTCAGTTCCTAACCTAGAAAAGATTATTTTTTTTTAAAGCTGTTATTTGTCAGAATGCATTTTAAACTCAGATTTTATCAGAACTTCATACTAATTCTGCTGCAGTGGCAGAATGGAAAGTAGTGCATACAGCAAAGCTATATGGTTCCACAGCTTCCTGCAGGTATATGACTCAATACTTGACTGCTATTGCTTACACACACAGTCTGCTCACAAAACAATATCCCTTAACATCTACTTGTTGTATAGTTTAACTATTTTTCATTTGTATAAACTTACTTTTTAGTTTCTTATGAATAACAGCTGAAAGAAACAAACAGCATCAGTTCATTAGAAATACCAATGTTTTGCTAGTCCTAGACACTAATGCTTCTGAGAATGACAATTCTTAATTTCAGTAGATCACAGCTTACAGTATAGTTGTCAAGACATCAGATTCCTGCTTCTCAGTGGAAAATAATACATTATTATTTGTAGTACCTAATGTCATAAATTATTCCAAACCGAAGGCATCAAAGCCCAGAAGTAAAAATGAATTGACATTGCATAACACGAAAGAGAAAAGAAAGATATACGTTCTTTTGTGAATATGCCAAAGAAAAGTTTATGTAGCGAGTATCAGAAGCCGATGTCTCAGGTTTCATGTAAACTAATTTTTCAGCACAGAAGCCACCAAATCTAAGTTACCATACAGCAAATCAGAAGTTTATTGCCATGATTTGTTGTCACAATTGTGGCCTTCTGATGAAAGCAATGGATAATTCCATCACAAGAGTTACGTGAACAGAGGCATAATGACAGAGAGTTAGAGTAAATTTTTTTGAGGCTAATACATTACGGAATAGTTCTTCAAATCAATTATCTATCAAGAGAAAAAAAGTTGCTTCAGATAATACTAGTCTCATGCTAACGAACGATGTATTTTGAATAACAATATTAGCTTTTTGCATTTAGAAGTCAGCAAAGAAAATTCGCAGCACTTACAGTGATCCTCTGTTTTTAAAGAGATAGGAAGAGCCAGGATAGTACAGTATTTAGAAAGTCCCATTCAAAGAAAGAGAAGTCATTTTGGCATAATAAGAAATAGTGCTGTTCAATATATAAGGCAAAAGCTTTAGAACTGAAGTCATGACAGACTTCCCTCTTCTGACCTTATGCAAAAACTGCAACTGAAAGCAATCTCACTTGTGTTGTCTGGGAGGAAGGAAAGAGAAGTGCACCATCTTTTCAGTCTGATGTTAAAGAGCAAGTTAGGAACAAAATGCAGTAATTATCTTCTACAATGTTTCACATTTCACAGCAACAAATCCTACAACGTACAACATAACCTATGGTCTACTTCTTTTTATCGCACCAGCTACCAGTTGGAAGAGGGAATATGAAACACTTGGAGGTGTAACACACTATGCTGTGAAGCTGGATGGTCCTGGACTTGTTTAAAGCTGTTTAGTGGTCAGTACAAATGTTACCGTAATGATACCTTTCACATCTGGGAATTATATTAAGCACATTAGTACAATTAATACCACTCAGCTGAAAACAGAGGCCACAGGAAAAATTTACTACTATCCACATTCTGTTGTCTAGTCTCTAAGATGATCAAATGAAAAGATTTAAGGTAAATTAGATAATTTGGTCTCGTCTCCTTATCTTTGAAATAAGGCATCACTGCAGAAAACTCTGCTTACGTAGTCTGTAACCAAGAAGGTAATACTCCTTTTAAATATTTAAGCAATATAATCGATAAATACATTCCATGGCTTTTACTCTTTTCCATTATTCAGTTTGGAAGGAAGAAAGGAATTCAAAATAGGAAGGGAAGATTTCCCTCAGAAGAAGATATCCTAGAGGCAAATTCAGGATAACTCTATCCAGAGACAAACAAATAAGATGTACAGGCTTCTGCCAGGTTCATTCTCTTTCAGCAACTGAATAAATCTTTTTTCCTTGACCTATTAGATTTCAAATATTAGAATGATATCATTATATTACTATAATTTTACTAAAATGAAGACATAAAACTCAAACTATAGCTTGAATGGTTGGTTCTTTTCTATGCCGAGGTAAAAAACTTTGCCCTCCAGCTGACCTGTGCAACTGAATTGTTGTATGAATTTATTTTGATTGGGGGGGGGGGAAGGGGCTCTAGACCACAACACTCACTATATTTTAAAATAGTTCAATTTTCTTAAAAGATTTGGAAACAAACCTTAAAAAATTACTACAGTATAACTTGCAGATAAAACGGAAATTCTCAGTCATATTGGTACTTACCCACCAAATGCCTGGACTGCATAAAGCTTGGAAGCATCCAAGGAACTTCCACTTACTATCTGAGCCTTTAAGAACAGGGGGAGAAAAAGAAAAGTACAGTTATTCAGTTGCTCTTTCTAACTTTTAAACAAAATTTAACTGTATCAAACATATAACACCTAATATGAAAAATGTTAAAAGCAGGGTCAGCTCCAAGTCAAAGCTACAGTAACTACTTCTTTGGAATTCATTATAGTAGCATTCAGCATAAAAAATATTGGTAGAAACCACAGAAAGGTATTAGACATTGCTTCCCAAATATTGTTGCTCTTTAAGCCTGAAAGACTATGCAGTATAGATAATAATTAGAATCTAAAATCTCAGATATCATGTTTGACAGTAGCAGACCCTGTGCTGGAAATTATGATAAGCGCAACAGTGAGGTTTATCCCATTTATAAATGCAACACATTTGAAATACACTCAAAAGAATAAAAGAATGGAAAGCTGGGAAAAACATGCAATTTGCACAACTAAAGTGATGGAATCAGATCAAGTAAGTCACAAACATCAACAAGTTACACAATCCCTATAGTAAATACATGATTTTAAACCTTTTCATCCACAGAACTGCTATCTGAAAGAGAATTGGGAAGAGGGGGAATATAGATTAGACAAAATGGTTTCTAAGAAAATCTCTTATGTTACAAAAAACTTACTATTTTCATTTGCTAATGAAGAAAGAAAATGAGCAGCTGAATCCAAGTATAGTCAGTTGTTTCATTGCAGCAAGATAATTGTCACTATATTTTGACAAAAACAAATATGTTTGGCATAGATAGTAACTCCTGCCACTTACGTGGGACTGGTTGGACACCATACAGTTTAAATATCCCATCTCAATAATTGTTATGTTTTCAGATATTTCTTAATATAAATGCATATACTCAATATGGTACAAGTGTTCAAAAATGACTCTAAWTTCCAAGGAAAATGAAATCACAGCTACCCAAATGTCCTCATCCCCAAGTCGATAACTACTGAATAAAAATCATAGTCGTGTGAATTTAAAATATGATCTATATCACTGCAAATTGCTTAATGCAAATACAGGAGATATTCACCTTTTCCAGCAGAAAAAAAAAWTTGGTGACAGGAAAAAGTACCTCCATTTTAATGCCCTGTCACTTTTAAAATATCAGTACACTGTTTCATCTGTTTTTGTTTAGTTTGGAAATTTTGTATGGTACAGTGCATACACGAATCTTCATTGTTTTTATTGCCACCTTACTGATCTTTCCTTTTTTTCCTGCCACTAATGCTGTACACGTTTTCTATAGACCATTTAAACAGCTTCAGKGTTTTTCAGATGTTTGGAGCTATCCCACATGATACACGTTACAAAATTATCATTTACATACAGCATGCTTTATGACATTTTAAAACAATTTATCTAGTACATCACAAATACATGTAGAAAAAATATCTCGCCTAAATTAAAGGTAAATACACCATAGTAGTGACAGCCCAGGAAAATCAAAGGCTCTGTTGCTGTGCCACTAATTTTAGAGGTTACTTATGCGATCAGAGTTGAGCATGTGCACAAGAACAGCCACAACAGAAGCTGGAGGTGGTAAGTTGTTCAAAGCATGTTGCATGTTGCACCATCCTGGTTATATGCGATTTTGTGTTCAAGAAAGCAAAACTGGGCTGAGCTACTAGGTATTAGCAATGTGCTAAGGCCAAACTTGAATCCACAGAAAATCAATTCTGCAGCAGCCTCTCTTTCTTTTCAAGCCCACAAAATTGGCCTTTTTCTTAAGCTTGACTACACATATTAGCCCTTCTTTCACACCTATTGTGAACGATCCCTTTAGAAAGGGTGTGCCAAAAGGAATGAAGTAAAGTTTACTTTCAGATAATCTCTACAGTTTTGAGTTCTAGAGAATATTTACTAAAACTAGCTGCAGTAATAAATTCTTCTATGATTGATTAAAAATAATAGAAACAAATACAAATGGATACAATCCATTGAATAGCTTTTTTCTGGTGAAACATGAACTATCTCAGTGGATTCTGAGGTGGATTGAGAACTGGCTGAAAGGCAGAGCTCAGAGGGTTGACGTCAGTGGCGCAGAGTCYAGTTGGAGGCCTGTGGTTAGTGGCGTCCCCCAGGGCTCAGTACCAGGTCCCATCCTGTTCAACTTCTTCATCAGTGACCTGGATGAGGGGACAGAGTGCCTCCTCAGCAAGTTTGCTGATGATACCAAGCTGAGAGGAGGGGCTGATGCACCTGAATGGCAACACAGCCCTCAGAGAGCTCAACAGGCTGGAGAGCTGCGCAGAGAGGAACCTCATGAGGTTCAACAAGGGCAAGTGCAGAGTCCTGCACCTAGGGAAAAATAACCCTAGGCACCAGTACAAGCTCGGGGCTGATCTGCTGGAGAGCAGCTCTGCAGAGAAGGACCTGGGAGTGCTGGTGGACAACAAGTTGACCATGAGCCAGCAATGTGTCCTTGTGGCCAGGAAGGCCAATGGTCTCCTGGGGTGCGTTAGGAAGACTCTTGCCAGCACGTCAAGGAAGGTGATCCTGCCCCTCTACTCAGCCCTGGGGAGGCCTCATCTTGACTCCTGTRTCCAGTTCTGGGCTCCTCAGTACAAGAGAGACATATGGAGCTGCTGGAGAGAGTCCAGCATAGTCCAGTACAAGAGAGACATAGGGCTACAAAGATGATCAGAGGGCTGCAGCACCTGCCCCATGAGGAACGGCTGCGAGAGCTGGGCCTCTTCAGCCTGGGGAAGAGAAGACTGAGGGGGGATCTGATCAATGTCTACAAGTACCTGAATGGTATACACAGGGGACGGGGCAAGCTCTTTTCAGTTGTCCCATGCGACAGGACAAGAGGCAATGGGCAGAAATTAAAGCACAGGAAGTTCTGCCTGAACGTGAGGGGAAATTTCTTTCACTGTGAGAGTGACAGAGCCCTGGCACAGGTTGCCCAGAGAGGTTGTGGAGTCTCCTTCTCCGGAGATTTTCAAGGCCCGCCTGGATGCACCCCTGTCTAACATGCTCTAGGTGACCCTGCTGAGCAGGGAGGTTGGACTAGATGATCTCCAGAGGTCCCTTCCAACCTTACCCACTCTGTGTGATTCTGTGAAATAAGCCCACAAAGTCTTTTCTGCCCATGTATCAGTTTATGTATTTCAAAGAAAGTTATGTAAAAACTGCACCAAGTGTTTTTAGGAATTGCCTAATTACTATTCAAACCCAGTCTGAAAACTGGCTCTAACAGATTTTATGTACTGGACATTACACCAATTGCAACTGCTTTCAAATTAACTGTTCTGATTTACCCCTTTTTAATAATAATGTTACCACTTGTAACTTATCATACACAACAGAGGAATTCATCATACAAGATAACTAGTTTCCACACCACAAATTCTGGAAAAAATCTCCAAATGGTGCTGGAAAAGCATATACTTCCAATATGAAAGTTAAGCTAGGAAAGGTATAGAAGTAAAGACAGAACTTTTGTTTTTGCAGCTTATGATACCAGCAGAAATACAAAAGTACAGTAGCCTCATCAGTCAGCATCTATAAATACTTGTATCAAAGAGTTTCAGATCTTTTTCCATCTGTCACAAGCATCCATCAAGCCTTGTGGTATTGTCTTACTTTTACACTTTTCTGAATAGCAAAATATCATTCCAGTACTTTTTAAAAAAATGATTGCAAAAATATAGTTTATCCCCCATCCCTCAATTACAGAACATAAGAACAGTAAGAAAGCTGCAAAGAAATTAAACGTCGGGAAAGGCCTGAGTAAGACTGTATTATGTATACATTTTCCCCCCTTGCAAGCATGCATAATCTTATAACATCAAATTAGAAAAGGGGCTTAAAAGTTCATTATTATCTTAAAGTACTATTTTAAGTGGTAATTCTGCAAGACAGTTGCAAGAATGTCCAACTGACTGGTAATTATGCCATTCCTGGAAGCAAATCCTTTAGATACAATACTTACTAGAACTAGATAACAATATACCTGTCCCTTAGAATAGTATGTGTAAAAGTAGCTACAGTCAGAATTAGTAAGTAGTCTGAGTTGGACAATTCCCTAATTAGTACATAATTGCTGAGAAAAATAAAAGATGAAAAGGGAGTCCAAATAAAAGCAGCAAATTAGATTGTCTGTTCAAAAAAATAACCCAAATTAAGCCACGCTGAAATAATAAATGCTGTACCCAGAAGCTAAAATTATCACTACAGAACAGAATATTACGGCAGCTAAGCCTAAAGGGTGTTCTGTTGTTGAAGCACACTCTAGGATACACTGTATAATGCTTGAAAGATATTATTAAAGCTAGCATATCAGAAGACATGAGTGACGTTTGTCTGAAACAGAGAAGGTCAAACTTGAATAAAGCTTGGTTGACAGGAGAAATGGAAGAATTGCTGCTAGCACTTTACTAGCAGTGATGTAGAAAAAATGACTAGTGGATACACAGAGAGCCAAACTAGGAGGTCAGCTTGGTGAAGATGAAAACTGCATTTGTGTCTTATTAATAACTGGTCTGTAAATCTGAAAAAAAAACCTAACATGCTTTAAAAACCATCTCTGGTGCTTAGAGATTGAGTCCCATTCAACTTTTAATGGCTCGTTTTCTATTAAACAGGTACTAAATACTGCTATACAATTCTGAAATTTGCCTCTAAAAGAATACATTTTTGTCTGCCAAGAAAACTATTTCATCATTGAACATAGTATTAGTGCCTCTCAATTTCTGGTAGTTTCAAAGATGACAGTTCTCTTGAAGACTAGGTTTTCTTGACATTTTCCTGCTGGTCAGAATGATAGTAAAGTACAAACTGCATTTTAAGCACTCTTTTCAGACTCTGTAATGTAGTGGAATGGTAAAACATATATTATCCATCAAGGATAAAAATGAGAATTTTTAATATAAATAATGACAAACATTAAATGGAACCCAGTAATTAATTACACTCTATGAAAGCAAACTGATTAATGGGTTATTGCCACTTCCACATTCTTTCCACAGCACACAGCAAGCATCCCCACAAGATACTTGACTTCAACCACTGTATCACTGGTCTTACTTGCAAGTTAAAGTCCCATTATGTTTCTTTGAAAGAAATCATAGAAAACAGCCACTTAGTTTGATACCTGCTGTGAGAATAGTCCCTCAGGACTTATGATAATAATAAAAAGTAAATCACATACAATGTATAACAAGTATTAGCACAGATAAGGACTTTACTGACACACACTGCTTGGTTTGAGGTACCAGTAGAGACAGAGGTGACAACAGGGCAAGAAGACAAAACAGCTGCTTGGCACATACATGTGAACTGTTGACCACCTTAACCAATAAAAACCATGTCTGCAATAACAAGTAGTGCACTGCTATAGGTACAGATCAGTAGATCAGCCGTTGGTGCTGAAGATTCAATGTCCACATTGCAAGTGTTGCAGCGGCACTTAATTCAGACTGGTTATAATCCGGTCCTGCGCACTGAAAGTCCATTAACTACTGAGCACGTGAGATGTAACCCTGGAGAGCATGTTTTGGTCTAGTTTCATCTGCAAGAAATCCAAATCACACACTCTTGAGACCCCTCAGTGATCAAACCAAATCTGGTAAACTGGGAAGACTGGGAGATTTGCTTTGAAAGCGTACTCCCAATGTAAAGTAAAATACTAATAGTCACAGACTCCTAAGTCGTATAGATATCCTGCTATTCAAGATCAAAAGCAATATGTAGAACTAAGACCAAGAACAAAGGAGCAGAACATAGTATCTGGGAAACAGTCATATACTTCACAGACTATTATATGTATAGGCACTGTCAGTAAGAAGTTGTTTTGTTTTCCTGAGAAGAAAAYGAGCATCTACTCGCTAGTTAAGGTTTAAGGAACGAGCTAAAACAGTCTCAAACTCTTAGAAATTAACTTCAAAAAACAAAATTGAGAAGGCTGACTGTCAATCCAGAGTATGCTGTTAACTTTAAAAAGGTGGTGGATGGTAAGGACTTAGTGAACTTGAAAACTTTAGGTAAGTCAGACTAATTTCAAGACTTACAGTAGTGGAAGAAAAGGCTGAGTAAACCCATAAGCACCTAGATGACAGCAGCCAGCATCGCTTACTCGAGTAAGACAAAGAAACCTGATTTTCCTGTGTTGATAGGTAATTGTGTTCAGATAGCAGTACTGGGCATACAGCACAATATCAACTGAAAGAATTGTTGATGTGATATTAGTGCAAGAAAAAGCAAAGTATTAGTACATATCATACATGAGACAAAGGAGGTGATTCAGCTGTATGGGCACCTGCTAATTTCAGAGAAAGCTGTCTTTCCGGTTTTTAGTAGTACACTACAAAGAAACAAATTGAAGAGAAAAAAAGAGGACAAAAGTCAGAACAATCGGAGAGTTCAACAATCTGTGAGGACAGACTGTAAGGATCCGGTTCTTTTCCCATTCACCGCTCAGGTTCATTTAGTCTTAAAAAAAATATAATTAAAGGAGGTGATGATAGTACTTCAAGTGCATTTAAGGGTATAAAAGAGTAATAAGTTTTTTTCCATGTCTAATGATACTAAGCTTAATTTGGAACAATGATGATTTAAGCTAAAAATTAGAAAAATTAGAAAAACTGCAGGTATAGGTTAGGAAGAATTAGAATTAAATACCTAGGAATGTTGTGAAGACTTCCAAAAAGTCAAGGAAACATCTGAGGGGGACAGTTTAGCTGTATTTGTTGTTGCCTCCAAGAGAGAAAGTGTAAAACTCCACGACCTCTCAAGGACCCCTTAACTCTTAGAGTTTACAGATCAATGATATCAACAAAATAATATGATGCAAAAGCGTGAGATATAAACTAGTATCAAACATTTGCAATGAAAATACATACTGAAGTGTTTAGAGACTTTTTTAATCTATGTTTTTTTCCATGATCTGTAAACTTAATCTGTTTGAATATATCATACGTTTGTGCAAGTCAGAAAATACTTTAAACAGTTTAAATTAAATGTATTAGTGCAAAGACCGTCAGGGTAGCATATATTTCTCTTACTTCACTGATCCTATATGTCACCACTTGAACTCAAAATGAAGATTTGGGGAACTTGTAGGCTGTACTAGTAACTGGCTAGATATAACTGACTCTCTCATCTCTCTTGGTGCTTAAAAGGTTTAATCATCTTTAAAATTTTATTTACTCTCCTAAATACCAAGTCTTTTATGTAAAACTTACTTACCTAACCCTTACACGATATTTACTTGCATGCATCTCTTTTATACATAAATAACATTATATAAGTTCCTAAGTATAACAGAACTAAGCATACATTAGAACTTACTGGTAATACTGCTCCCTGAAAGCCTAAACTGTTCATAAAGATTCACCCCACAACCTTAGTCAAAAATGTGGCTTGAACTGTGGCTAGTTTCCCTTCCTTCCTTAAGTACAGTGGAAGTAAAACTTATATTGACAAGCCCATCTGGAGTCTGTGGTCTGTATTAGATTAAAACAAAAAAATCCCCCAAACTCCCCCCAAAACCCACAGGCTAATCAAGAAAAGGTTATTTTATATGACTGAAATGCATTTCTCAGATTCATTTAAATAGCAGATTAACGGAAAATAAGTAAGTGTTACAGGTGAACATGGGGACCTCAAGAACTACTGCAAACCTCTTCCTCAACTAATCAGAAAATGTGGTTTGAATACAGTGATCAAAATTAACTTTTATGACAGAACTCAATCTCACATTAAGATTACACATAAAATAACAAGTCATGTAGTATGCATGCCTGTCCTGAATATGCAACTTTCAAGTGACATCATTGTGAAATAATGTACTGTATGTTAGATTCTTATTGCCCTCTCTGTTGCTTATTACTGCTTCTCAGCTGAGTGCCAACAGAGCCAATGGCTTCCTGCTGCTCCAAGTTGTAGAGGCAGTGACTGTTGAGGGTGGCTGTGGTTTGCAGTGATTACAGGCAAAAGAAAGCTCCTTAAAAGGATCATACCTGGGAATCAATCACAGTACAATTCTAAGAATTGTACATTCTAACAGAAGCTAGTCTTGTAATGACTAGCATTGAGATGCTGAAGATTTTTTTTTTTTTTCTTTTTCCTTGCCTGGATAGAGATTTTCAACTCTTAAGAGTCTCCTCTGTTTTCAAGGAGCCTAATGTGGTAGTCTCAGGACACTATCTGGGGTCACTTCAATCTGCCCGGAGGTTTGTCTGAGGAACAGAGGTAGATTAAATACTAATAAGCACAACTTCTTTCCGTCACTTTACTCAGTGCCAGAGGAAATTATTCTGAAGCTACATATCTACGACAATGCGCAATCTCCCCCCTTTTGTGTGCGTTTAACTGCTGTTGCAAACACTGCTTTAAAGCAGTATTCATTGGGCTGTATGTGGAACTTGGGGAAGGAGGTGTATGCAATGCTGAAATTGGCTTTTTCTGAATATATCGTAAATAGGTTGAGTCAAGAGATGCATATTTAGCTTTTATAGTCATTTTTGCATACATTTATTTGTTTAATCTATTCACAAGACAACTATGGTAAGCAATTAGGTACTATGTAAYGAATCAACACAAAGCATTTAAATTAAAAAAGCCATTCTAAAATATGGCTGCTGGAAGAAGGAAACAGGCATGAAAAAAGACAGACTCATTACCCCCCACCTCGTGCAGTCACTGTACTTGAAAAAAGAAACAGTATCACCAGGCCAAATTCTGTTAATCTTACTCATACTTCAAATAATTCCACTGAAATAATGAAGTTGCTGATGCATCCTAAAAAGGATGGATGAATTTAGCCCAAAGTTAACACAATGGGTATAAAAATATGTAAGTAAATAAAAATCAGGTCAAACAAGTTTAAAGCAGCTTCCGCAGTGCCCTAAAAGCACCAACTAGGAGCTCTAGAAGACTATTCTGGGAAAGAACTCCATACTTGAAGACTGTCAGCTAACAGAGTCCTACTCTAACTTTTTTTTTTTTTTTTTTTTTTTTTTTTTTTTTTTTTCTATTTTAGCTTGCATCATAGAGTATCCAGTCCATCAAAACCTACTGCACTGCATATCTATTTCATTTATGGGTAAGACTGCAAAACACAAATAGCTGGAAATCTAGTCAAGTTCACGGTGAGAGAAGTCAGTCTGGTCTCAGTTCAATTCATAATAGAGGGGGCAGCATTAAATCTAAATATAGAATTATGTTATTCTCTGATAGATAATACAGACAGACAGAAAATTCTTGCATAATGGCTGAGTCTTATAACTACTACTGTAATCAAGTATGTAGCAAGTGCAAAATGTAGAAATTTTCCTTTTTGGGGGAAGAGGGTCAGACTCCGGGGGGGGCAGGGAATGTGAAAATACATTCACATTCTGTATTACAATTACTAAGCTTCTATTAGTCTGCTTTACTACTGTTCATCTATTTTGCTTGTTTGAGATAAACCCAGCTGCTCTAAAGCATCATGCTTTTTTTTTTTTTTTTTTTTTTTTTAATGGCTATTGTTACTGTATCAGTCACAAAACAACAAAAACTGTACATTTCAGACACTGGATTCTACTTTAGTGCTTCATGGTTTAGTGCAATAGAAAATGAAATATTTTCTGTAGTTAAAAGTGTTAAATTATGATTTCTTTGTCAAATTGTAATATAGGTGACATTTCACAGCATCGATTTTATCATAAAACAACAGATGAACAGGTGGGTAGAAAGCACACATTATCAGACCTCAGTGTGTTCAGGTAAGTCTGAAGTTTGATTTTTATTGCTTTTTCTGCATGTTGTGCTCATATCAAAGTATATTAATCATTCAAAATGCAGTTTTAACTGTTCACCTGCATTTAAGACTCCAAATAATCTAGGCATCCTAGTATTTTTTTTCTCACAGCTAAACCACAATCAAAAGAAAAAGAAGAAAAGTAGYATATACTTTTGTGAATTAAGTATTAGATTCTCATTATGGTCTAATCCATTAGGAGATTAAGCACCTTTTTTAATTTAGGAATTGAACAGAGACTGAAGAGCAAACAGGGATTGGTTGGGAATGAAGAATGAGAACGGGAGTAGAACAGAAATGATGCAGTGACAAGGAACAGTAGAGCAGCAGGAGTTAGACTGGACTCCTGCGTCCATAGGCCTATGGTATTTTAGAAACCAGATTGGATGGAGCAGACCAGAAGGTGCTCAGCCTGAAGAAACAGAATAGATGCTCACTGGAGAACACTTCCTGAACCTGTCACAGACCTCAATACACTAGAGACTTGCTAAGTCGCGCTTTGATTCTGCTATCAGTAAGAGTTTACAAAATCTAATGCCAGTGTCTTAAGTCTTTCTACTACTAGTGTCAAAGAGTATGAACTACTCTGTGAGCATTAGTGGCAAGTGTAACAGACAAAGATCCCAACCTGCTGCTACTGAYTTCAGTGTCACTAGGATAATTTTCAAAAGATTTACCATGTTAAAAATCAAAATAATCCTCAATCTGGGCAATGATTAAAAAAACCCAAACATGCCTGGCATAAGGTTGTCTGTGCAATCTTAATTTCGCCTTACCTGCCTTAAACCACATGCTAACTCTTTTCATTACTGCTTTACGTGATGGCACTAGACGGATTCTCCCAGCAGGTGAGAAAACTCTGCAGGTTGTTAAAATCTCTGTCAGTAAGATTTCTGTTTCAGCAGAATAAGGCAGAAGATAACAGGAAGAAAAAGGAAAGCCTTGCAAATCAGACAGTTGATGACCGCCATAGACTTCACCTATGGCAATTCTTAGTGACATTAAGCAAATCATTCCATGGAAACTTTAATGTATCTGAATAGCCCTATTAAGTATGGAGAAATTATTCTAGTAGGCCCATGCCTCTACAAAAGTCTGGGCTAAAGTCAGTAATCCAGGTATCTCAGAGGGAAGCAATAGAAGAAACTGCAGCAGCATGTTGTCTTTGTAATTCAAGAGCAATTGCCCAGTTTAACCTTCGTCAGACTGCTCAGTCACATTCAGCATAGAAAACAGGGCGTGAATCAGCAGATCTTTAGGAGTCTCAAACTGGACTTGAGACCTTTCAATAATTCTGGYAGAAATAAAGCTGAAGAGTTGCATCTCTTGAACAAAGTTGAGAGTGCTGTATACCAAATACAGAAAGTGTAACATGGTACCAGGATACTGAAAAATGAGACTTAATCACTTCTAAATGTGCTCCCCAAATACTGACAATTGAATTTAATCGTACTGTACATCAGAATAGCACATGAAAGTTGGGCATACTTCTCACAGTACCTTGTGACATTTTCTTTCTTTTTTTTCTGAATATGCAATCRAATGGAAACAAGATGAATCTCAAAGTAGCATGTAGCACATTTCGCCTGGTACTAAAAATCAGCTTTATTCCTAACCAGAGTTGTAACATATCCTTTTATTCAGATTTCTCCAACAGAATGAATAATAAAAACTTCTGGAACTTCCTCACCCTTCTTTTTCCTTTAATAATGAAATCTTGTACATACGGGTATGGAAGCTTCTCATGCCTAACTTCAACATTTAGCATTTGTTCATACTTTTAAGCAAACTACTCAACTTCTACAAGCCCTGCTTCACACAAATCCTGAGCATCTCTTCTGATCCAGGTAGAGCTAACTTCAGTTTTAGAACACTTCAGCTAAAAGCAGTATCTAGCAGCCAATATATCACTCTAAAAGAATTAAGTGTTATTATAATATTGAATGATTTGGTATCCATTTATTTGCTATGAATTTACCACTGAAAAATAGTACACTTATACCTTATACGCTTATGTAATTCATTGTATAATGAATTACAGGTCATGTCTGGCTCTCACTGCGATCAGCAAGATATTCAAATATTAAAATTTAACAACAACTGAAACACTTGCACATTACTATGAATTGACTGCCAAAATGAAACGTCAGTATTGTTTCTGTATGTTCAGATTATTATTAATGAAAGCTATGTGCTACAAAATCCATACTTTTTATATGCTAAAAGGTTTTACATGTAAAACTGAGTTCAACTTAGGGAATCAACAGCATATGCTTAGAAGATGCATAAGTTCAACAGTTTGTTTTTCTGA
The DNA here is from genome assembly GCF_003343005.1 of Rhea americana. Classification (NCBI taxonomy): domain Eukaryota; kingdom Metazoa; phylum Chordata; class Aves; order Rheiformes; family Rheidae; genus Rhea; species Rhea americana. The sequence continues at coordinate 6,094,411 of NW_028186149.1, forward strand.
TCCTTAAGTATTGTACTCCATTAAAGTAGCTGCCATTTAAATTTCCCTTTTTACCAAGCATTAGTGAGATCCTTATAAAAATGTAGTATCTTTCTCTTTGTGATGAATAACATTTTTTTGTTTTTCTGCAAGATGGTAACAGTTTAACACCAGTTGTAACAGAACAGCAGGATTCTTTTAATGAATGTTTTTACGTTAACCTTTGACACCTTTTCAAGTGTCTAGCACCACTCAGTAAAAATGCTTAATATAACAGACATTAAACATCAGATAATGATAAACCAGAAGCTACTAGGATTAGGTTGTAGGAAATGAAATTGTATACATGTTTCTGAACTGATAAAATTTGAATTGAGATTCTGTACTACAGAGATTTGATAGAAGTGGCTTATTTGTTCTCTCAAGAATTCTATCTTCTGTTCATTCAGTTTAGAGGTAAAAACAGTATTTGTATTTCTTTCTGCTTAGAATATGAAAACAAACTGTGCTTGTTAAGATAAGAAGATTCTAAAGAGAAACACTGGCTCTTATTACAGCCTTGCAGTTCTGCTGTCCTACATGGAAGTTACTGGTTGATAAATGAGGTCAGAAGTTCTATTAAAAACAGCAATTCTGTCACTGATGTGGGACACTCTACTGATGAGCATGCACATTCACAAAAAATTGAAAGCATTTACAGCAGTTTTTAAAAAAGACTGCTGTTCATAGCTGAAGAGCATTTGTTCATATCTTTGCTGTTATCATCATGTCATCAGTAATTTAAAGGCTACAAATGAAAGCTTAAGAAGTTGAGTCACTGAACTGTATAAAAGTTAAAACAAACAAGCAAAAAAATCCACTTGAAAAACAGCTGAAGATCTATCAGAATTAGCTACATAATAAACAGGAAAGAAATCACAGGTTAAACCAGAAAATAGCTACATTATTATAGTTGTTTTAGAATTGCTTGAAAATGTGAAATCTGTTTAAGTAGGGAATTTATGAAAATTTCTCAACTTCTTTATTAGAAAAAATGTAGGAAGTCTAACTTTCTACAATATGCATGTATTCTATTGTATTCTACAATACAGCACGCAACAGATCATTAAAATGTGACTTAGTCTTTCACTATATACAACAGAAGACATGTAATGAAAATAACTACAGAAATTTGAGGTGCTGAGAAAAGGAGACAAATCAGTTCATTATGAGTGCTGATGACAGAATCCCTTTCCAAGCTACTAAAAGACAAAGTATGGAACACTAGAAAATCAGGTCATAGTACCAAAAAAATGAAAGCTGTTTTGAAAAAAAGGACTAGAATAAATTAACTGAAGGAAATGATGCAAAAGAAAAGCAGATCACAGAGTATCAACTATTTTCTCTTCCTCTGAAAGTCTCTTACAATTCATTTTTTTCCTCTGACCTCTATCAGCCTCTGAAGATGAATTAAATAACAGAAAGGGGGTCAAACTAAACTAGCCTTTGACTAGCCCAGTATCCTACCTCCAGAAACAGACAGGCAATGACACTTAAGAGAAACATCATACGGGCAAATTAAAGCCAAAATATACAAATCTGTGAAAATCAGTCAGTAGTCCCTTTATTACAGCATTACAGGATATAAGCTGACTGGGAAAGCTTTGTAAAATAAAATAACTCATAGATAAAAAATATTCCAGAAAAATGAGACAAYTGAAAACAAATGCAAACGATACTAACAATCAATACTAACAACTGAACTAATGATTGCAAATACTATCGTTATCATTAGAATCATCTGATCATTTGACAGATCTTAGAAAACTGCAAGACAAATACATCTATATGTCTATAGCCAAGCAAAAAAATGGTCTCACAGTAAGAGATAAGCATTTGATTCAGCTAACACGATCAGGCACAGCGAAAGACTTGAACCGAATACAGCCACCACTTCAAATACAATTGTAGGAAATCACTGATGATGAAAGAACTGAAAGAGGAAGAGGCAACTAAAGACAGTAGCCTTGAATATTTAAGAACCACTTCTCCAAATATTTATAAAGAACAAGAAAGGGAGCTATAAAAGTTCCTGCCTCTAGCATTATGTGGCATTTGTCCGGCAGATAAAACTTATTACTACACTAAATCTTCAAAAAAATTAGTGATTTCCTATTATTCTCAATATACACGCTTTTACTTGCACTGTGCTTCTGAGAACCTTTGTCAATGTAAAACCAAACACTGTCCAATCTTGCTGTAAGAAAATTATACTGATTTTTAATAATGTAACTGCTCTTTCACACAAATTAGATATTACAAAATGTAAGAACATATACTCACAAATACAAAATATCTAAGTACCACTAATGTAAAAAACATTATAAAGCTCTGCATATTTTATCATGCAACTTTTTTTAAAAAAACTCGAGCAGTTAAAAAAGGCCTCAGCAAGATGATTCCACTAGACTTTCTTAACAGAACACAACTCCCCCATCCCTTACTGTTAGCTTTTGTATCACAGACAAAAATCAAATTAAATGCTGTTTGTTTGAGCTCTGCTTGAAAGTACTAAGTTGGAATAATTAAGCATAACCATTAAAGATATGGATTGATATAAAAAGCCACAGACTGGTGCAGTAGAATGCAGGCATGCTTACAGTTCCATTGTGCTTTTCCTATCTCTAGGACATACGCTAATCCCTCTGATTTCCATGATCACTGTATTAAAATCCCTCTTCATTTTTTAGAATCAATCATATACAGGTAGTTTTTCACCCAGCAAAGGACTTCGAAGAAAACCGAAGAACATATTTTCTTGGTAGAGGAAAAGAAAACAAACGAAAGACAATCACCTTTCCTCTCCTCCAGCTCCCAAAGTTCCCAAACTACACTCCATTGCTTTATTTGTACAGTATCTTCTCTACCTTACTGTTGTGGAGAAGCATCAGTTCTATCCTATTTGTCTAAAGAGGACACAGGGACCAGTGGGTCAAGGTTAAGGATAAAGACTGCTTTAGCTTTTACCTATTTTCTGTACATTCTTCTCTCCTGATTTATTTTTACTTCTACTAGTAAGTTCAAGATGTAAAAGGACTTATTCCAGTGATTACAGGATAGGTTTGATGAGGTGGGAAAAGTTGTTATTACTGGATCATTTTACAAATAACTCTTTCATCTTGAAATCTCCTTTTTCTTTGTAGTCTAACAAAATGCTATGCAATCTAAAGCTGCAGAAGACAAAAGAAAAATATCTTGAGAAAAAAGTAGAGATGCCGAACTGTTAAAGAGGAAACAGTGTTATGACCTGTAGTCTGCAGAAACGTGGTAACACTAAGTTATGATCATATTTTCACTAGGAAAAGGGGGTGGAGCAACAAGGGCACACAAGCGTGATCGTCTCTATCTTTCCTTCTTCGTTCTTGGTTGATGTGCAGCTGATGGACAAGATTTCCTTTGGCGAAGCAGCAATTATGCAACTGGTACCTGGAGCTATACACAGCTTGCAGACCTGTAATATCACTGGCAAAATCACATGCTGCTGCTTGGCCTTTGCAACCAGGAAAGAATGGTTCTCAAAGGGAAAAATAACATCAGAGTCAAAATGAGCTCCCCCATCACATCTCTGACATCCCAGTGTTACATAAAGAAATTTAATCTGTTTTACTGGTCAGCTCCAGAGAAACTACTAGCAAATCAGTCAGTAGCTACTTGCTAGAGAAATAGGTTACAGTCTTTTCTGTTTTCAACAGTGTTTTTCATCTTTCTTCTAGCTGATCTGTATTTTATTATATATTATATACTTTAACAGAGCATTAGTGACATTTGTAAACAGCTCTGTGACCAACACTATTAGAAAACATGGACTACCTGAAAAACTCTCTTTATAAATGATCTTATCTGAAAATTAGCAAAATTAAACACGAGCAAGTGCAGAAAAAAAGCCTCTCACAAAAATGCTATCTACTAGAYGATATGAAAGTGCAAGTGTCTGTATGTATGTTCATTACTACAATTTTTAATGTATCAATTCTGTTCTTAACAGAACTTCTGATCCTGCAAGTTATCATAATATTCTCTACAGATGAGGGAGGCAAACCCCATGGTTGACATGATTCCAACATTTTTTTTTTTTTTTATCATTAGGAACTGGAGACCTCACACCTACATGCTTCTATTTAAGCATCCAGGCAAACAACTGCATAGATGCTCCACTGATCCCCTGGAAAATGTGCATAAAGAGAAGGTTTGGCACCTGTCCCATGAAAGTAGTCAGAATTATGCCTGGGTACCAAAACAGAATCTCTTCAGCTTAACACCTGATTGTAATGTTGTGCTTCTCCAATAGACTAGAAAGATTTGAGCATGTTTATGAACGCATTTTTTCCATGTCACTACATTTTTCAAGATGTATGTTTGCGTCTTTATTCAGCCAGTTGGTTTAACAAGATTCCTTTTATCCTGAAATTGCTTTATAAAATGATGCTATGTTTCTGGCCTCCAAAATACAGCTATCTAAAGAAAAAGATTGTTTTAGTCTTAGAAGTAGAAACTTTTTTATCTTGAGGGTAAAATATTAATTTGTGCTCTTTGCAGAGCAGAATCAATGCAGTTTATAAATAAGTCCCTGGAACCAATATTCATGCCCAGGTTTTCTCTAAGCTCTAGTAAATTTTTTAATTCTGTTTACACACAAAAAGGGCAGGCAAATTTCATGAATACTCAATCAACATTAATTCTAAAATTGGAAAAAATAGTGTTAGATAGTCTTCTACTCTTGTCAGGATTAGGGCAGCAGAAACAAATGGAAGATTTTCCTCTAAAAAGAAGGTTTTTTTTTAAAAAAAAATAAAGTATGATTTATGTTAAATCATACTGATTAAGGATTTTTTTTTTTGTCAATAAAAGGACAGATGCAGATATTCCAGCAAAAGACTGTCTGGTATAAACAGAATTTCTTTGGATTCTCAGACTAAGTCATGAAAGTGTAAGAGGAACACAAATTTTTCTGACATAATAATGTGCACTTATTCGGTAAAGGGCTATTGTGTTCTTTTGCCCTGTTGATCCTCAACTTATTTGCTCACCATCCTTTTTCAAAGAAATGTAAAGAGTTTAAGATTTTCTGATAAGTATCAACTCTGTAATTAAAAAAAAAAATACTATCAGCCATAAGAATACTATTACCTTACCTAAAAGATATCAAACAGCTTTTTAAAGATTCTTTCATTTAAAGTTTCTAGAACTTTTAAATGCTTATTTTTTGTTTTAAACAGACTTTAGGAAAAAAATCCTAATTTCTTGTAAGTGGTTTGTTTTATTTGAATGAAAATAGTTCAAGATGATGATCACTATTTTCAGTGCAATTTTTCTTTCTTGAACCCTCTTTTTATTGACTAAATACATAGTACCAGTAAGCATCTGATGCAGCTCATTCTTCCACCACATCCTAACTTTAGAGTAGGTGTTGAATAACTACTTGATCTTTCTTCACAGACAAAAATGGCTGCATCATCTTTATCATTAACCAGTTAAACCTCCTCACACAATTCTTCCAAAGCAGCTGCAATTCTGTTCATCTCAAACGGAATGGACAGCCCTTGTCTTAAATCTCTAATCTCCCATTTCCACATAAAAGGGCAGATGGGAAGCTGGGATATAAGATTTATGTCAGACTCTACAGTGAAACCAGTGGTAAAAAAAGAATTCTAGAATAGAATGTATTCTAGAATACAGTATTTTACTTTCTGTGATACCACTGGAATATTTCCACAGAATGCATCTAGCAAAAACCAAAAAATAAGGTTTTTCTACAATTTCACCTAAGCAGGTTAAGTATAGGAAAAAAATAAATTTATCAATTTCTAACCACATCATAGGATCGGTAAGGTTGGAAGGGACGTCTGGAGATCATTTTAGTTCAACCCTCAAGGAAGTGACCCATATGGGGATTGAACCCGTGACCCTGGCATTATTAGCACCATGCACTAACCAACTGAACTAAACCTAACTCCTGAGAATTTATTCTGTTTCCTCATACTTCAGCCTCTTGCCCCCCCAAAAGAGAAGTTAAAGATATCTAAAGATATCCTGTTCATCTGACCAAAAAGGCTGGCACCAACATGAAGAAAGGAAAAAGACAGCTGGTAAATATGGATTAGTAAATTCCGTACTTTGTTGTCACCCCCAATAAAGTATTAAAAAAAAAAATCTTAATATGTAGTAGATCCTGGTTCCTTAGCATCAAACATCTATTCAACCATAAAGCAAGGTATTCATTTCCTACTCAGAATGTTTACGACTGTACATCTGTTCTATTGTCACTATTGTCTCCTGATGTAAATATGGAAGAGGATTCATGCTGAAAAAAACTTGTAAGCTACCTGCTTATCCCTATTATTTACATATGAAGAGAATAATGACCGACTAACCAATTTCTATTGAAAGTATTACATGCCCAAACTGAGTTCTTTATGACTCCTATTTTAGATTAATTAATAAATATTGCCCATCAGCTATATTAGACACTACATACACTATCAGTCCTTACATTAAGGAAGTCTTTCATTACTCTAAGCAAAAACCCATTAGGTATACAGCAGATTACAAGCAAAACCAGCAAAATCTTGATTCAGTGAACATTTTGTTTTCAAATTTTGAGACAAAAGAGAATCAGTTTTGTGGCTTGATATTGTTGTTAACTTTTATTAACAGAAAGGACTTCTGACTGGACTATTCTTTCAGAGTGTCACAAAGACTACTTGCAGTTTACTCAATTCATTTAATTATTGTTTTGACTTAGACTATGCCTGCAATTAGAGAGATGAAAAATGTCATTAGACTCAGTGAAGAAAAAGCATCTCAAAGATAACTTTTAAAAAATATACAAGTATCAGTATTTTGCACAATATAATACTAACCTCAAGGCTAACTTAAAGTGTAGCCGTATCTTTGCTTTAAGTGTTCCCAAGGAGCTTCTGGTGAGCCTGTTTACAGTAAAGCACACCTAAAGCCTTGCAAGGTATGTCAAAAATACATTATCTTAAAACCATATTAGCTCAGGACACCTTTCTTGGATTTAATTACATCTAAGCATTCAATAATGAAAAAAAGTATTATCCAAAACCAGTATTAGCATAAAATTAAGTTTGTATTTATTTTTTTAGCAGCAAAATACTTGAAGAAGGTTGTAACCAGCAGTACTGGGCTCTATGAAGTTTGAGAATTCTCACAAGACTCCAAACTAAATACTGCTTTTCCTATGGCAATAGTAGACTCATTAATGAGGGGAAAACATCTTTATTGATTTTTTTGCACTGACTTATGAATAGGATTCACTGGCCCTAGCTGTTGTTGCTGGTCAACCAAGGAATTAACACCTTTCCTATCTCAGCTCGGTCTAATACATGCAAACAGGTATCTCCTATTTTCATTAACTGCTGTAGTATTTTATATACCTAACAAAAATGCTGCCTTCTGAAAAGGTATCCTTTCCTTCTCCATTTGGCACCAGCAGCCTAAGAAGCAACTATATTTGTAAGGAAAAAACCCACATGATTAACAACATTTTAATCAGTTAATATAGGCATTTACTTCAATCAACTAAGAAATAAGATGGGATAAACACCTACCTTTCATTTCTCTTAGTAAAAAAAAGTGCTCCTTACTCACAGCTCACTTCTTAACCCTGCTGATATAGTTTGAATGCAGAAAACCTCGTCAACCTTAAAAACCAATTCACCTTTTAATAGCCTTATCATTTATCCATTTCAGTCACCACCAACCAATACATAGTTGCGATACTTCAGATAACACTTATTTATCCTGGTACGCTCGAATGGCTATACAATATAATGGATATATACTGTGTGTGTGCTTGTTTGTGTGTATATATACACACATACACACTCTCTCTTTCTCTCTCTATATATATTTACACACACACATATATACAGTATATATCCATTATATATATATATATATATAAAATATATATAATATAGCCATTCAAGTGTACCAGGATAAATGTTATCTTGTGTGTGTATATATACACATATATTTCAAGTCCAAATCCAAGATATATATTCATATAGCAAAACTTTGCTATGGTTGTTAGTAACTATGAACTACATGTACCTAAAAAAATGCATTAAAAATAAGCATGATAGAGGTAAGGCATAAAAGAAATTTAAATCTGAGTGCTACTAGACAAGGCTAGATTACTTTCTAAAAAACAAGGCTATTTTGGAAAATATGCCCAGTCATACAAGTTCTAACAAACAGTTATTATAAAAAGGCTAGAAAATATAGAAAATATATACTAGTCTTGAAAATGGCATAATTAGTTTGAATRGGCAAAGTTTGGAATACACATAAGGATGACAAGTTGACCATGAGCCAGCAATGTGCCCTTGTGGCCAAGAAAGTCAATGGTATCCTGGGGTGCATTGGGAAGACTGTTGCCAGCACGTCAAGGAAGGTGATCCTGCCCCTCTACTCAGCCCTGAGGAGGCCTCATCTCGAGCGCTGTGTCCAGTTCTGGGCTCCCCAGTACAAGAGAGACATACGGAGCTGCTGGAGAGAGTCCAGCGTAGGGCTACGAAGATGATCTGAGGGCTGAAGCATCTGCCCTATGAGGAACGGCTGCGAGAGCTGGGCCTCTTCAGCCTGGGGAAGACTGAGGGGGGATCTGATCAATGTCTACAAGTACCTGAAGGGAGGGTGTCAAGGGGACAGGGACAAGCTCTTTTCAGTTGTCCCATGCAATAGAACAAGAGGCAATGGGCAAAAACTGAAGCACRGGAAGTTCCGCCTGAACGTGAGGTGGAATTTCTTCCCTGTGAGAGTGACGGAGCCCTGGCACAGGTTGCCCAGAGAGGTTGTGGAGTCTCCTTATCTGAAGATCTTCAAGGCCTGCCTGATGCAACCCTGTCCAACACGCTCTAGGTGACCCTGCTGAGCAGGGAGGTTGGACTAGATGATCTCCAGAGGTCCCTTCCAACCTTACTGATTCTATGATTCAATGAATACACTTATTCTCACGTTTTCTTAAGCTGGAACCAAACAACTGCACTGCAATAGAAGCACAGCCATGCATTACTAGTGTACAGTCACCGATTTCAAATGTTAGCATCACATTTTCTCCTTCACACGCTTAAAATAGGTCTGTATAGAATACTAATCTCTCCACGTTCTGTTCTTCAGACACTAATAATGGTAATGACAAATCCCTTCCTATAAGATAACTGAGTATAGTAACTTCCATCCACTATTAAAGATGCAATTTCCATCCTTGGACCTTGTAATCTGACTTGTCACTGTGCATATGTACAGTTTATATGTACACTGTACCTAGGTATAGCATAAGACAAGTTCACCCATCTTGACTCCATAAACAATGCACAGCTTATTCCATGCCAGGAACTCCAGACCAAAACATTTGTTTGTTTATCGTTTTTGTGAGTTTTTAAAATCTGATTGGTCACAAATGATCAGCAAGATCTTCATCACCTAGATCAAGAAAGTTTTGCTTCTAAACTACCATTCACACAGGGAAGTCTCTGGTATCATTAAAAGTGACTCCAGAGCTCATGCACCTCTGACAGCTTATCCAGAGTGATGGCTTTATCAAAAGACAGAATGATGTTTACTCTAAGGCAGCTGTAAAAGAAAAGCAGAGCAAGTTTGGGAGGGAATGAAAGAAGCCACTTGAGAGAAAAAAAAAGCTAGAAAGAGAGAAAGTAACAAATGAGCTCTGGAACAAAAAATAAAAGGGAAAAAAAAATCTTGATTATAGTGTTTTGTTTCTTTGTACACTAAGTAGTAGTTCTCTGGTATTTTCCTAAAAAGTGAATCTCTCCATTAATATACATGCCCAGGAATTTTATGGCATCATCACCATGTCCCTACAAAACTTTAGGGATAACTTATGTACTACTTCCATCTCCTCTCATTCATATATCCTATTACTTTCACTCCAGTGTGTCTCCAGAAACATGTTGTAACAAATAATACACAAGCAATCAGCCCATAATATACTTTTTTGTCTCCAGCTAGAGAGAAAATAGGACTATCCAATGGGAGTGTTGTGCACTGATGCATTATTTATGTACCAAAGTTTCAATGACATTACCTCATGTGTTACTAAAATGAAAATAAGACCATTCAGCTAAACCTTTCTTTTGTCCTGGACTGCAGAAATACTACTTTTGTACTATTCAGCCACATCTCTTGTTGGTCAGTTTGTTGGCTACCAATCCTTGCCTTCATGGACAGACAAAACAATTCATTAAACAACGAGTTATGCTTTGGATATTATATTGAAGATTAATTCCAGGAACTTGATCTGCAATCAGCACTTTTCCACCCACAAATAAAAAAACAGAAGTTGACTATGAATCAATTATGGAAGTAAGAGTCAGAAAACCATTCGTAAAAGTAATGTAAATGCCAAATCAGCAATTAGTCACTTTTCTTTAAAGGTATTGCTGCTCCTGAAAGTGTTAAAAGTGAAGTGTAATACTCCAAACCATTATTTGCTTAAATGATTCATTTAAGTAAGTATTCTCTGCATAAGCATGAGGCCTCATGTGAAAAGAATGGGGAGGGAAGGTTTGAGAACTGACAGGCTACAAACTGTAGTTTGCACATTTTGTAGAACTAAAGCATTAATTTGCAATATGTTACTTCTTATACTTACTGTAAATACAATCAAAATTGCTGTGTAATTCAAATGATATATGGCAGTTGAATGTGTTTTCTCTTTGAGGAAAAGGTGACATTAAAAAGACATCCTTCTTCAAAGGCTGCTGCACACAAAGTGTTCTAAAAACGGATTTCCTTATCAGTGAATACTCTCTCTGATACCAGTCATCCTGCTCACTAAAAGTTAATTCAAAAAAGATTTGACTGGAATAACATATCACTCAGCAGAAGTGTTCAGGTGATGTATTCTTTTGGTATGGCTCTCCAACTATTAAATATATTCTGAAAGTTTTAAACTTTGATGAATTCTTAGGTATTCTACAAATGCAGAAAGTCAAGTAAAATACCACACGCCTCCATTAGACATAAAGCATGAAAGACAGTCCTGACAATGAGTATTGCCATGTATTCTACAGGACCTGAAATTCCGTTTTTAACAAATCAGTTGCTAACTGCTGAGGCAAGAATCACTGAGAGGAACATAGATACTCCCTACGGGTGCAGAAAATGGAAAGTGTGGAGAGAAAGCACTACTCAAATGTCAATGCACTCTGTTTTCAGGATAAGGGTAATCTGAGAAGTACAACTGTTACAGGAGCTGGTCTGTAAATTCCCTTTAACCTCTTACTGTACTTTTTATTCTCTGTTTATTTCAGGGAAAAGGAAAATAGAAGCCTTAATATGACATTCTATAACTGTGCAGATACTCTATAACTCACAATCTTCATCTAATTACATTTTTTCATATATTGGACTTCCAGGCTGGTTAAACTCTCTGCAAATATACTACAAGAAGGACTTTATAATTCACAAAAATAAGACTTCAGAAGACTTTAAGAGACTGAAGTAGACATTTTTCACCTGATGGATTAAAGGAAGCACAAAAATACTTTCTGTAATTCATATCACTGATCACATGAGATGTAGTATCGAAAGTAACTTCTCATTTTCTAACAACAACTCATGTTAAGCAGAAACACACACTAAGGCGCAGCCAATATACCAGCAGCAATATGATTTCACTGTCTTGTATCTTCAACACATGCCTTCTTAAATTACCTCTCCATGTCTTTTATGTTCCTATTGTGCAAAGATGACTAGATATAATGACTGGACTCCCCCAACACATACCTCAAAGTGATTAACAACGGAAAAAGTAATGAAAATACTATTGCTAGCTGATTCTTAGAAAGTACACCATCTCGTGTCAAAGTTCTGAAGAAACATATCTGCAAAATGCAAATCTACAATTTAGTATCATTATTTCAGTCTAAAAATACTTTCATATCAGCAATATTTTTAATATTTATTATGTAACACTTTCAGTTTATGCAACACTTTCTGCAGCTGATTCAACACTTCCAATTTGACTGAATGTCCATTATAAAAGTGGTTACCCAATACAAAAGAAATAGCATCCAAAGCCTGAGATACTAATTACTACTAAATACACTCCTTGGCAAATGGCGAATTCTTGTGCAATTCTTCATCTTTAAATTAACATCTCTGATTATTATTTTTGCAAGACAGGCAAAGAAAGCAAAGATTCAGTCAAGGTGACAATTACCCTCTGGCTATTTGGGCTAATTATGAGCTACCCATTAAATACACTTGCAATGCAATAATGTCAACATTTCAAATATAGGTTGCTCTTGAAAATCATTGTCTTCGTTTATCACAAGAGGTATTAAAATTATATATATTTAGCAGTTATCTGCTTTGGAGTCTCTTAGAATAGATTATAAGGATTGTGGAAGAAAACTTCTCTAAAAACTTTACTTCCCTCCCCCCCCCTTTTTTTTTTTCCTTTATACATGGATGCTACTATTTACACCTCTTCTTTCCTTTTTTTTTTTTTTTCTTTTCCGAGAAACATCTTATCTGAGGGCTTATATCAGTACTGATCTGAATATGAGAATTCAGATCAATTTAGACTTGCATACTCATCAAAATTACAGAGCAAATTATAAGTTGCAGACCACTGCTCATCAGGAGGAATATAAAACCAGCCATGTCTATAAAAGAGTTAAAGGAAATACTACAGCATCTGAACCCTCTGGATTGCTCCTGTGATATCTGAATACACTTATAAAACTGCATGACAACTCTAAGAATAGTCTACTGTCTAGTTCCTTTAACAAGAATTTAAAAATTAAACCGTAAAAGACTTAAAGTACCTTCAATTTGAAGTCATACAATTGCTTATAAACATTTGTTTGACATACTAAAAATCTTTCCAAAACAGACTTGGTGTAAAGTTTTAGCTTTCTGACTTCTCAAGACAACAATTTCACTGTGACAGTAAAATCAGATATCACCAAATTCAATGGAAGCAGAACTGGATACCATACGGAAATTAATGACCAATGTTAGTAACAACAGTATTTTGTTTAAAAGATAAAATTAAAACATTATTACCTCCAGCAAGGATCTTCTCTTCCAACTCACTCATTTGCTTTTTGTATGCTTTTAAAGCAGCTTCCTTAAATGATGGTCGTATTCTTTTTTTCTTTGGAGTTTCAGTAGGCATCTCTGGGACATTCTGATTTTCATCTTCTTTTATTTCTATGTCAGCAGCCATGTCACCTTCGACTTCCAGTATCACTTCACTGACCACACTGTCAAATTGTCTGTCATATTCCTCCTCTTGTAGCGTTCCATAAGGAGTTTCATACGAAGGTTGTTCCAGTTCATATTCTTGGATCTGCTCACTTGTTTCACTAGTATTAGTTCTGTTTTCTAGCTTAGCAAGGACTTGTTCCATTACTTCTACATAATCTGTTTCATTCTCACCAGCTGGTTCAACTAAGTCTTCCTCATCCTCTGCTTTATAGTAATAAGGCTCAGTGTAAACATCAGAATCGAGCGTTGTGCTCGATTCATTTGCAGTAGACTGAGATAAAGTCCTAAACCTTCCCATGAAAGAAGACCCACTGTCTTCATACCCACTTAAACTTTGTGTGCTTTTATTCCAGACTACTTCTAATGCTGACTTAGCACGCTGAAGTGTAGATCCAAATTTAGGAAAACTGAAAGTTTTATCAGAAAGATCTATGCTTAATCGGCTGTGCCAAGATTTAGGAGGTGCTTCTTCCGAGTCATCACTTGGTAGTTCACTCTGACTTCGGTACATCATAGGCAATCTGTTTTGATTCTGATAAAGTGAGTTAGAATTTGTTTCCTGATAATCGTCATATTGACCAGTCCACTGACTTTGCGATTCACTGTCAAGGCCAGGACACGATGGAGAAGTACCATTGAGKGTAAAATCATAACTCTCAGTATCATACTGGAGATCAGAACTTTGGCATTTTCCAAAATCCATCTGTTGATCTGAAGGGCTGCTCATATCATATGCAAAAACTTCTTGGATAGATGAGTCTACGCCCAAATCTGCCCCTTGTTCCAACTGATTCCATTCTTTCCATGGTGAAAGATCATTACGTAAAGAAAGCTGGGAACCGCTATAGCGGCTTCTATCTCCAGATACACATGTTATTCCATTGCTTAATCCTCTATCAACTGTTTCTGTGTTCTCTACTTCATTTTGCATTGGATGTTCTTGAACATCTCGGGCAAAAGTCTGTTCCTGGGAGCTATCATACCAGTTGGTAGAATCGTCTTGCCTTCTCTGCCAAAGTTCTCGATCTGAGGAAGACAACAGTGAATTGCCATTTGTTCTGCTAAAACACTGATTTTCTGAAAAATCATCAGAATAAGACTGACACAATTTTGAGAAATCTGACTCTGAACGGCTAAGTTTTGCTGTTGCAAAGTCATTTTGCAAATGCCACAGAGGGGTCATGTCTGAATAGTAGGCCTTTGATTGCTTTTCCATATTGTCGTATTCTGGTGACTGATCATCATATTTTCTTCTGTTTGAGAAAGTGCTACTGTCAGCAGGTCTATTAAAGTCTCTAGTATTTGATGACTGGATACTTCCCTTGGTAGTGCTTGTTTTTATTTGAAGCGCTGATTTAGATATCTTTGCATAACTGTTCTTATTTATATCTGATTCCATCTCCTTATCACTGTCAGGTGATTCCCAATCATGTTTTTTAGTTTTTGTCTCTACAGTTAACAGCTTCATATCCATACTCTCATATGTCTGAGAGGAGGGTAGTCCTCTTTCTTTTTTCTCTTTCATGTCATGGGAAAACATATCTGTGGAAACTCCAATGCCAGTTCCCTTAAGTTTGTAAGACTTTTTTAAAATCAGATCTCTATGTTGTGATGACTCAAAGTAAACGAGAATTGGTCGTGGCTTTGCATTTGGACAGTCCCTTTGTTGCCCCAGTCTTTGAGCAAATTCAATCTTAATAATGCTTTGTGCCTCTGAGAATCCCATTTTATCTATTAATATTTTGTAAACTGTATTTTCAGTTTTTTCAAATCTCTCTTCAGGCACATTTAGAAACCTAAGACTTGCTTTGTCTCCTGGATGGCCTATTTGCTTAATGTAGTCATGTATATCTCTAGTTTCTCTTCTGGACTGTACAAATCCAGTTCTCAATTGTTCGATTTCACTTTGTACAACTTCTACACTACTAGAAATTTCATCAATCGATTGTTTCAGAGCATTTACATGCCCTCTTAATTCAGAAAGTTCTGTTTCAATTTGACTGATTCCCTGAAGCTCTTTAAAGATCATTTCCATAACATCATGGGTTTGACTAATGCAACCTGTCGAACTAAAGCTAGGTTCGAGAGTATTTGATTTCTGGTGGCGACCAGTTCTGTCTAAAGACTTACTTCTTAAGCCCCATGTTTTTCTCCATGTACTCAGCTCTGAGTCTGATGAGACACACTCTTGACTCTTCTTCCATTTCCTTAATTTTCGTAAAGCTCCCAGCTTTAGTGTATGTAAAGTGCGTTCTCCATCAGAGCTTCCATCAGATGGTGCAAGGCTGCTTAAACTCTTTCTGTTGCGTCTCACAGGCATTGTGTGAGATAAATATTCCTTTTTCTTGCTGTTACTTTTTACTTCACTTAATGATTCAGAATAAGAGCTATCATTTGAAGATAGATCTTGAACTATATCCTCATTATTATTGTTTGTTACAAAAATAGGCTTTTGTAGTCCATTGGCAATAGCAACTCTGTAACTGAATGTTGGAGAAAGTGAAAATTCTCTATTACTTTCCTCTTCTTCAGCTGATAAATTGCGAGTAGATGGACACTTGGCAATCTTTTTAACAGTGCTTTTCAAAGTATTTGAAAATTTTGGATTCTTTGTTTGCCCAATCTGGGATAAGTCTTGTTCCTTTTTGCTCTGAGAACTCTCTTTCTTTTTTGTACTATTTCCCAGTTTCTTTGTAAACATTCCTTTGCAAATCTTATATATGTAAGACAAGATCAGGCTCTTTAAAAGCGCAGAAATCATGAAGTGTAATTTTTATTAACCTGTTTCCATAAAACACAATTTTTGATCCAGACAAATATTTTTTTTTTTATCTCCAGTAGGATCATCAAGTATTTCATCAACAGAAAGTAAAGACATGTAAACTATTGATGCTCTGGTATCCCGTGAGAGCAAAAAAAGGGAAGAAAAAAAAACAACCCACACATCTGCTTGTTAGAAACCAAATCCTGAAGGTGTTTTGTATGTGTTGTAAGATCTCACACTGCTGCACATGGTTTCTTGAAGTGTCTAAAAAGGAGGGAATGATGTTACTATGGCTGCCAAACAAACTTCTTGTTCAATAATACTGATATTATTTTAGTTGGGTTACAAAGGAAACACAGAGTTGTTAAGCATCTACTTATATTTTCCTTAATTGTCTGAATATAGCTTTTCATGAACAACTGAAGCTGCAAGCAGTCCTGGGCGAATATTTTAAAAATAAAAAAATAAGCTATATTTAYTTACAGATTGCCCAGTTTGATCTCAGACTTTGAGACATTTACTATTTACGCTGTCTGCTTTCTCTCAGAGTAATATTAACACTTCCATTTAGATATCTTTATGATATATAGCAATGGTAAAAAACAATAATTGAACAAATCCTTCCTAGCTAGTACGACAACAAGTAGAAAGGTCTCTCTTGGCTCACTTTTTGGAGCAAGGTAGGATTCTGTGCAACAAATTGGCATTACATGTATGAAGTACTACTCTATTTTGAGATTGAATTATACATATGACTGTGGTTTGGAAAACAGACACTATCTTGCAGTCTTTAATATATGTTACACATGCTAAGCCAGGACTTGATGCGTGCACAGCTTCTAGGTTTCTCTTCATTAAGAATGAGAAAAAGACTGGGAAAAGGACAGAATCAGAATGAAGACTGATGGAACGTTCTCATTCAAGTTGCTAAGTATCACATTTTTGTCACCAAAAAAGAAAGTCTACACAAAACAGATGAGATGGAAAGCGGTGGTGGTGGGGTGCTGTGAGGGAGAGGTACACAGAGGGGCAGGAAAAGCGATTCTCAAGTTTCAGAACAAAAAGAGATGGCATTAGAATAGGAAGGTAATTTGATTACTGGAAAGAGTAAGAAGAGATGCCAGGAGATACCGAGAAGCATCTATTCCATAACACAAGAAAAACATTTTAAATAGACATATAGGTATACTTTTGTACAGAGTACCATTCAACTCAATCTCAGAGCTCCCAAATAAATAACAAGAAAAACAGCTCAGAAGAATCGAATGAAGTAGTCCTTAAAATGACTATTTCAGTTTCTAAACTAGATGAAAATTCTTTGGCAAAGTAAGAAGCTTATGAAGATACAGGATACACAAGGGTTAAAACTTGCCCTGTGGTAGCATAAGAGGGGGAAAGGGTATGTATTATCCAACTGGTCTGCAAAAAACATGGCACTTCATAAAACGTTGTGGTYTGCCCACAAATACCAAGACTTCAACAGTGTATAAACAAATTAGAAGGCTTATTTACTGGCATATGCTACAAAACATCCAGACATAATGAAACTATCAYTGCAATTTCGAACATCTTCATCCCTTTTAAAATAAGGTTTAATACCTCCTTTGTAGAAGAATCTTGTTTTCAAAGCCAGTAGTATATTTAAATTTTATCCAATGTCTAACTTATGCTCTYTATCAAAGTATAGTATCTAGTATAAATAGCTACATAATCAATTTTATTTAAAAAGCACTTTTTGACAGCATCATAGAAATTCAAAAGCTGTACTGCTAAAGATGCACAAGTATCTGCTAAATGGAGCTGAGTTAGGTTCTCTCATTGAGTTCCACTGCATCTCACTAACTATGGGTTGTAAGCTGACAAATGGATCAAACTATGGCTCTATCAAATACTGTTTTCCTAAAAATTTTATCTATAGATGTAGAATAAAGTTTGAATCATTATAGGTCTCATCTATTTCTTCTCATGCAGATTTACATCAGGGTTGCTCCTACTATTTTAAATCAGTGTATTAATGCAGGTTGAACCTTTATGCCTTTTAGTGAAGCACACAGGACTAAGCCAGTTTGTTTAATCAGCTGTAAATTCTCATTCAACAATTCTCTGCTTTTATCCCAGTCCCCCAATAAACTATCATAACTCTTTTTATTCTGTTGTTTATTAAGTCAAGCTAATATATGAGTTGAACAAAGATGGGTTAAGTTGTTCTAAACAGAGACTCAAATTCAAACATCTACAGCCCAAGTGAGAAATGTCATGCTAGATGGTTACAGAGCAGGAAGCTGGAAAGCTATATGGAGTGAGGTTAAAAGTAGAAGAAATCTTTAATGAATGGGTTCCTTCTGTAAAGAGGCTATAAACACACTTTCTGCAATCTTTTAACCGTAGCAAGTCTAGAGGTGGGTTTTTGTCATTGAACTTCATGGTGAACAGGTAATTTGGCTCCATTCCAAGAATACAGTCAATAATAAAGCATTGCCAAAAATAAAACTCTTCAGCCAGAAGCATCAGGTATAAAAGATCTATTCCCAAATATATAACAAATGCATCAGCTAAAGGAAGGTTAAGAACGACACTTTTTTAATGCATGCAAAACAGTGTTTTTAGAGATCTGTCTGAACACCAGGTCCTATAGATACCCAAAATTCCTTTTCATATTGTTCCCCCTCCCCTTCAGTCTGTTTAGGAGGGAAGGTGTTTTTAAGTCAGAGGAACTATAGGATTTTATAGCCAAACTCTTCGCATTTCAAACCTACCTTCCTATTGTTACAAAGGAAAAAAGAAAACAATCAACTTAGAAGATTTCAGTATTTAAAATGAATAGCTAGATCATAACTGACCTGATCCCATGAAATACAGCTGCAGAGCAGCATCCCTCTTCCATTCAGAAGTAGCTTTGTAGAAGCAGACTGCCCCAAGAAAAGCAAGAAATAGGCACAACCGTAGTCCTGCTTGCCCTCTATCCTATTAGTCGGTCAATGAGGGGGCTGTGCATATGGGAAGGGGTCAGAGGAAAAGGCGAGACAGAAGAGCAGTTGCTCAATTCAGAGGGCATATAGCAGCTTATGTTCACCACATCAAAACAGTTGGGAGAAAAGAAATCCACCAAAAAACAAGTAGCAATGCCACTGCATTACTCCCAAAGAAGAGCTGTTTCCTATTGACAGCAATATCCGAGATACAAAATGCTTCACAGATGTGAATCAATCACACACATGACAGAAACAGAATATAAACAATCCTGCTTTGCAGCTGTGAAAACTCAGGTAGAGTTTCACTTGCTGTTAAGCATGTTAGGAATCAACAACAGAATAACTGGAATCCAGATACACACATTTTTTCAAATGTAATCTTTTACTCGCCTTATGGTCATCTTGGAATAAGATGATCCTGACATAACTGTGCTTACATTAGTGTATCTGTTGGCTGAAGACTGCACTAGCATTTTTATATAAGCATAAACGCATACACTTCAGACTGCTGAAGTTTACTACAATAGTTGCTTCATACTGACACAATCTCCTATCACAAATGACTTAATTCAGAAGAACTTGATTTGAAACAACTTACTTCCTGTGTAATATTCTTAAATACTGACACTTTTGAGTTGTGTCATGAAGTGCTTGGTGAATCTCTAAAGACTGTTACATAAAATGTTATTCATGTTAATACTGCATATGCTGCATAGCTGACCTGCCTTCAAACCCTTGCAAATGTAGGCACAACAGCAACAGAGTAGCTCTCCTTTCTCCTTGGTGTTATTGCTCCCTTTTGTCTAAAAAATTCCTCAGGTCAAACTGCAGAGTTCTACCCTATCTCACCACTTTTTTCCACTTAAAAATATCTATATATACATATATATATACAAAAGATTATGGAGAGCTATCATCACACCAAAGACAGTGAGCTCTGTTGCTTAGCTGGCTGCAGATTCACTTATCTTTTCAGTATTGGTGTAAGAGAGGCTTGAACAGGCAATATCAATTTTAACAGCAGCATCAATCTTAATGGAATAGAAGAGAGGGTAGCTTGCTGACAAAAAGCAGCTGCAGAAGTCATCATTTATGCCATAAGATGCCTTGACTTGGAAAGCATCACAACATCCTTCTATTAACATTATTTGTGATCCAGGCAATCTATTTTTTAGCGTCTGATACCATTAGTGGCCAAGGATGATAGGTTCCTATCCAAATGGAGACGAAGCCATTTCTATTGTCCTTGAAAGTCATTTAGAAAATTCAATATATCTGCTTATTTATCCAAAGGTGTTTCTTTATGGAGTTTGTTATCAATCTATTAATGCATCTTTCTTTATGAAGCATGATACTAGTATAACCAACCAAAGCGCTGCTTCAAACTCACATCCGAAGATGATTCAATCTGTTAATTTTTAACCGATATGGCCTTTAATTTCCTGAAGACCTTATATGTATACTTATCAAGTACACTGTGAAATATGATCTAAATGTTTAACACCAGTAGTGCAAGATACTGGTTACAACTGTTATTTGACTTAACTTTGAGCAGAATTAAGTGGTGTGATGAAAGAACAGGTAACAATAGATGCAAACACCACACGCTCATAACTAACTTTCTTTGGCTCATTTTGATTTTAAAAAGTGTCTGGAAGAGAAATCACACAGAATTTTGTATATTACTGAATTTACTCAGTGGTTTAACAGTCATTTGCATGTAAACTACTTTGTAATATAGAGCAGCATATTGTCTTCAGGACACCTTAGAAGAAAGTATAAATTCTCAACTAGCTGGAATGAGTAATTATTCCAGAGTGAAAAATCTCTCCCTGCTCACCAGCTACTATAACCACCATCGGAAAAGATAGTTCTGCCATTTCAAAGACATTTTTTGCTCAATTATTGTTGAAGTAAGATGCTAGCTGTAGGAAAACAAACTTAGTTTGCCAAAATTTTTCTTACTCCTTTAGTTACATTATTTGTTGCATCTTTATATGCAATTTAATAATTGCATTTCTCACTGAAAAAGTCATGTAACAATGCAGTTGTAAGTCTAGTAAGCGGCCAACAAGTTTTCTTTGCAGCATTATATCCAGAAGGTCCAAGTGATATGATCTACTAAAATAATGCATATGCAGAAAGGATATCTACAGAATACTATAGTAAGTATGCTCTCAAATCCATTTACATTACTACTACTCATTTTGCTCTGAACACTATTCAGTTTCTCTAGGATTTACTCTAACATTTCAAGATGTTCTACAACTTTAAACATTTCAAGATGTTCTACAACTTTAAACATTTCAAGATGTTCTACAACTTTAAACAATTTCTGTAATCATGATCTCAGAAAATTTTAAAACACGCATGCCTCCCTCCTCTTCTAGGTATAAAATTTTAATTCCCTAATTATACTGGCCTGAACCCTGGGACGGGCTATGATCTGCTCTGGATTATCTCTCTTCTGGACAGAGACGGTGTTCGTGCTACACAGATCTGTACAACAGAGATTGTTTTAGACAGTGGGTAGAGGGGCTTTTTATTTTTGTTCTTCTGAATTGTTTGCTTTTAAATCTACTTACAAAAATAGTCTAAAAGCTCCACAATCAGAGTAAGTGACCAACTTGAAACAAACAACTTCAAAACCCTCTGGCCTCCACTGTGCCTCCAAAAAAGGTTTTAAGTATTTTCTAGAATATAGTTTAGTATTTCTGTCAAACTGTTTGAACAAAAAAATACGGAGTTTTTGAAAAAATATCCTTTCACCTGACATAAGTGCTTTGCAGTCATCTGTAGCTTTTGTATTGGAAAAAAAAATGCTACAAGCACAAACAACACTGACAGTATGATACACAAGGATGAGTGGACATGCGTGCGCGCACACACACACACAGGAGCAACGTTCGCTAAACACCCGACAACATTCATTGATAAGAATGGCATTATTTGCTTCAGTATATTGACAACTATGGAGTGAAACTTAGATTTCCACTTGAAAGCAGGAATCCCTGCTATAGACCTTCAACCTAATTGAATGACACAGACAAGATGAGAAAACCTGCATAAGAACCTTCTTAGGTGCCAAAGAATTCTTACGTTTCAGAGCTTCTGCTCTACTGTAATACTCTCAGGAAGCAGAGTCAAGTATACTACTTCATATAAATGAATTCTTCCTAGATATTCACAACACTATAGTTCAAAGGAAGCTTGGAATTTTCCATCCCTCTTGCTACTTATATGAATTGAGAGTGCTAATTCAAGCCATCAGTCCTCTCCTCCTTAATAATACTCTGAAGTCCCAGGAATTCACCTAGGACTTCCCACGTATTTCCACAGCAATACACAGACATTACCATGTTGTGCCAACATCAATGCAGGATCAAGCAAATGCTATGGTGATAAAAAATGTTTATACATTTAAAAAGTTTATACATCTCTTCATTCAGCTCAAATTCCAGAGAAAAATTTCATTTATCTTGTATTAAGACTTGCTTCAGTATAAAATATCTTCAGAATGACAGTTAGCCATATTTTTTATTACAATATTCTTTACAAAAGTAACTTCTGATGGACAAAAGACATTTTAGCCTTAAGCACTAATTTTGACTCTTCTTACATCTTTTAGATGCAACAACATTCTCTCAACTTTTATCAAGCAAGTATATTGCTTGTTTATATGGTAAGAATTAACATGACATTTTAGAACACTAATATCTCAAGTAACATTTCATTTTCATTTCGTTATTTATATTTCCTATCAATTACCAAGTAATAGTTGTATTATACCAGATAAAAATGACAACTTTATATGATCACTGACAGCTTCATTCAGAATACAAGCATCTATACCACCTCCACTATGAAAAATAATTTTATGATCAACAGAGGGTTTATTTTCACATTACAAAGCAATTAAATAGTGTGACACCAATTAAATCTTTCCAGATGCAAGAACTCTTGTCAGCTAAGGGTTAACATCAGTATTAGGATGCTGGAACTGATATTAACCCTTTTTGCACCAACATATTTTAAAGAAATCTAACTTAATATTGGCCTGCAGCCCAACTGAAACAGCAAAGTATTTTAAAAGACTTCAGGACTAAACAATCAAATAAGCATTACTTTTAAGGTTTTGAAGGTTGATAATACATAGTACCAGGCTACACCACGGAAAGAGTACTAGTGTCCTTAGTTTAAGGGCATACAGCCTCTTACTTTAATTTCACTTTTACTATTCACCATCAGCTGCCAGTTGAAAAAAAATTACAATTAATACACAACAGCAGTGCAACAGAACCCATGTTGCTTTAAAGGAAGTTGGAAGGTTAATTAACATTATCAGATTTTTACATCTGTTAAAATTTATTTTCTATTAAGAGGAAGAATTACAATTTCGTAGTAACAGAATAGTTTCAGGCACTATTCCTTGGTCTATGAATTGCAGAAGACTGAATACTACACATTCTCTCAGACTGTGGGTTTGAGGGGAATACATTAGAGGGTATTCTTATAGAAAGGTTTAGTTGTGGAACAGAATCAAGGATGTATTCTAAACAAGCTGTCTCTTAAAAGCAAAGCTGTGGAGTGTTCATCTTGAAGATTAAGCAAGACCCACAAATACATAAGCATCTGTAAAGCTCAATTTATTATTAATCTCATCGTGAACTAGAAAAAAAAGTACAGGGCAGTGTTACCAAAACATATTATATTTTCATCACATATTCATACCTCTGAATTGATTAATTTAGCTTTTAAGATAATTTAAAAGGCTCTGACTCATTTTMAAAACAAATACTACACTATTTAACCATATTTTAATTGTGGACTTACTACTATTATAAAATGAAAGTAAACAACAACATCTTAACGAAGTGTTGATTCTTAAGTCCACAAGCCCATACAGTTTCATCAACATAGTAGTATTTGAAGGCAAATCAGTTACATTTCAATGCATTACATTAGCTAGAACAGTGGGAGGCACATTCTGAATGAAAATAAGGAAGAGAAACAAAGGAAACACAGAATATGTATGTAGACTAGATACACAAAGAGGAAGAGGATACATACCTGGATTAAATTCTTCTTAAAAAACTAAAATACAAATTACATACCACCATCTTTATAATAGTTTCCTATGATGTAGAAATACTGTATACAACTCCATTCCTATTTCCCATTCTTTCTTCAGCCTTAAAAAAGGTACAATATAACACGAAGCTGCTTCTCAGCGATTCAACTCAAGTGCAATCAGGCATGCTGTTAGTCCGCAACGATATGTATTCTGAATTCCGTCATATTCCCTAGGTAGCATTAAACGTATTTTTTTTTCCCTCTCCTACAACTTGTGCTAACAGCTATGACTGACTGTGTTCTTAGCTACTAATTCCTTCTGTATCTCAGCTTTATTTTTTCTCTGTAATAGCAAGATGGGAGGCAGTGCCCTGCTCCCGCTCAAATACATCATCAGCACGAGAGAAGAGTAATCATCCTGGTGGATTATGTGCTGGTAACTTCACCCATTGCTGTTTTCTCCTGCCACTGCTTCCGAATGCAGTATTCACTGCAATAGCCACAGCCCTCCTGCGTGGCAGGCAGCTCCTTTGCTTCACAGATGGATAAAATAGGCTTAGTGAGAGCTTTGCTCACAGGAGCAACACATGCAGCGCTTCGTGAGAGCTAGCAGGCACATCACTGGCCACAAGGATAACAGTGTGAGATGTTCCTCTTGTTTGGTGAGGAAATCTTGGTAGGGCCATGTTTCATCTAACCTTTCATTTATCAGTGTAATATGACCTAGAGAGAGAATTCTACAGCAATTTCTTTCAGTGGGGTTTTTATTAACAGCTAGTCATTCTTGGTAATAAAGCTGCTAAATAGATTCATAACTATCATCATTTCATGTTTATTTAAGGATGCTCCAGATAATAACAGACATACCATTTTTATTTGCACACAGAGTATTTTATATGTTCTCAGTTAATACCTAGACAGTAGAGCTCAGTCATTGTTCACTGAGATACAAGTAACAGGATGGATTATTGTGCATGTAGTGAGTAAATGATAACCCTGTACAAGAACAACGGGCATTTCTTCAAGTGTTAACTAATTTAATGGTGTACAGGATATTAAAGATATATTTAAAACTCCCTGCCACATGAAGAGCTCTAGAAAACAATCAGAATGGTCTTAAATAAAATCATTCTATATGCAAAAAATGTACATATAATCTAAATGTGAAAGTTCTACACAAGTATGTATGTGCATATACATACATGTATACTACTACCACTTTAATTTTAGGAAATAATAGCACTGGAAAGCCATAGAAAACATTGTTTTCAGCTACAATAAACAAAACTTAGAAATACATCAAAATTTACTAGAAATAACAAATGAAGAAGCTAGTAATTCATTTATTTCTGAAATACATTAAGGATACCAGAATAAAAGGCAGCACTAAGTATTTAACATCATTTCTAGTAATACTTAAAGCTTTACTGGTTGCAGCTTTTACTTTCTGCAGTCATTGTATTAACACCATCCTCAACAAGATCTTGGAATACAATGCATTTTTAAAGTATAATTTACAAGTGGAACAATTCTAGAATAAAGTCAGTGACGTATGCAAGGAAAAAATATTTCAGATGTTTCTTGTACACCAAAAAAGCAATTTGATGCAAAATCCTTCATAGTTACTACGTCCTGTTGAATGAATGCTWCTTATAGCTATAAATGAAATTAAGTGGCACAGTTAAGAACTAGATGAACAAATGCTTTACCATTCAAATATTTTTCTAGTTATTCTCCTATAACAATTATTTCATATTTCATATAGACCAATACAGAATGGTGCTTCAAATCTGACATGTTGTGTGCCAACAAAAAAATAACTTATTATATAAGAGCACAATATTTCCTGATACAAAGTTCAGTGACATCATCTTAATTACTTGAAATGTTACAGTAACYTTTCTCAAACTAGCAATACTATTCATATAAGGATGTGGAAAATCAGGTAGCAAGGGCCTAATCCTGAGCATGTCCACCTACTCTAAACATACACTTAAAACAGAAATATTGGATTTTGGACAAAACTATAATCAAATAGGTCTTGAGATCACAGATATTAAAAAGAAYAAATATTGGGAATGTTTTGAAAAAAAAACCCAGAAGGCGCCCATGTCAGCCGTCAATAAAACAACACAAAGGAACAGTTTGCGTATGTGGGTCACTTGGGTTTTTGTGTTTACTTGTTAGCAACCTCCTATGTTGATGGAGTTGTAGCTTTAAAGAACCACCTTTAAGGGCTGACACTGAATTTTACTGAGGCATTTCAAAAATAATATTAAAGATTAAACTCCTCCATAATTAATAAGACAAATACAGACTGTGTATAGATGCGGTGCAACTTCTGCTGCACAATTCTGATCCAATCATACTATCTTAATAGCGTCAGCAACTAGTTTAGCCTAGCTTGCACAGAAAGCCAGCTTATACATGAACAAACCAATATGCAATCATAGGCCTGCACGGAAAGAAGAGCTAATCTGTCTGCCTATTCCATATTACGTGACCACAACTTTCACTGATTACTCTTTGAAGCATACCAAGAACACTTGACCAGTGACATGAAACTCCAAGTATGTGTGTGCTGAGGGTCTCAGAAACACCAATTCATAGTATTTCCTGTATGTGCAAGATGAAATTCCAATTTGAAGTCACCAGTTGTACAGGAACAAGTCAGCTCCTACTCTCAAAGCATTATGTATGGATTTGCTTTTCCATTGTAACATAAGTGAAACACTCAATGTTGGAATATGGACAACTGCAACTCTGTTCAATCATCTGGTCAAAATATTAAAAACAACAGCCGAGAAAGTAACGATTATGACCGATTCTGCCACCCCATACTGTAAACAGTGTTTGAGTATCTTTGGTCAGGTGCAGTGGTATGAAGAACATATTATATCCTATTAAGAATAATGCGCCTGAAGCCCACAATTACCTTGCCAGTTTTCCCAAGTACTTCGGTTTTCAGAAGTTTGGGTACCTCAGTCCCTACAAGAAAAGCACTTACCACAAAAATCTCCAATATTTCTTAACAATGCAGAAATATTAGGTCCTTCTTTATCCATCTAATAACAATGGCATATTTTTGTTTTTGTATCCTGGACTGAAAGTTATAGAGTAAAAAGAGAGAGATGATTCATCTGTTCTACAATAGCTATGATAGGAACAACTACTCAAGGTGAAATGGATCAAAACTATCCAACCTATCTAGTCAAACAGCAACTACTTTTAACTCACTAAGTTGAGAGTAACTCAAACCGGTGAATAGCTCCATGCACCTTGGCAACTCTGAGTTGAAAAATTCCCCCCAGAAACTTCAGAGTATGAGCTGCAAAAACATTTCTCATCTTTTCTAAAAGAAAATCTGAGACTTATTTCCCTTGTTCTGTGACTGAAACGTAACTTTATTTTTCTGAAATAAACCGAACTCAATTAAATCCTGAAATCACACTTGCAACACACTAAAAACTTTTACTCCAGACTACGATGCAGGGAAATCCTGTTGCACATCAGAACACRTGTGTTTGTGCCCTTTGAATTACTGAAATCATTTTTTCACTGAGGAAGAACTTGAAAATTTAAACGACTGAATCAGAAGCACAGCGTTTACAACTTTCCCAAGTTTACTTAATTTGTTATCTACTTACATGCTAATTTAGAAAAATTTTGAATCCCTCTGTACCAAACTATGCTAGTAATTATTTCATTCTTAAGGATATAAAATACATTCTAGGTTATCAAGCTTACAACAAATCACTTGTTTATTTACAGAACTCACTTATAAGGCAGTGTAATACTTACACGGAAAGTAGTTTTGTGGCTGGCACTTAGCTGCAGACTGAAAAGAGAATATCTTGTCCTATGCAGTTATATTTTACACACATCCAGAAACACTCCAAACTTTATGTAAAAATTGAAAGAAAGCAACTATTCAGACAATGTTTTGTATGTATTACTTAGGAATAATCATCTATCAAATGAAAATACTTCAATTTATAAYTATTTTTTAATATTTCTATTGCATAATACTTATACTGAAACAGTGACTTAATTATAATTGATGAAATAATTGATATTTCATGATGGATTTCAGCTTGAAAGTTTGCAAAGCTGTCACAGAATTAAGTTGTATTTTGTTCTCCATCTGCTTTAAGGATAACCTTCTTCCCTCTTCACTAAGGATGGCAATAACGGCATCGGCCCTTAAATCTTAGGGACCATATTCTAACCTACCGAGTGACCTCTCCAGATCGAAAAGCGAACCGGGCGGAGCAGCCGGCTGTTCCCGCAGCAAGCCCTCCCCCCGCCGCGCCCCGCGGGCGCCGCCAGCGCGCTCCCTGCGCGCCCCCTGCTGGCTGCTCCGCTCCGCGCGCGGCCCTGCGCTGGGGCGTGTGTTAGTTTCTGCAGCCCTGGAAGCCAAAGCCAATTTTTCCTCCCCTACTGCAAATCGTCTCCACTGTCTTTAGTAAAACACAGTTTTCTTAAGCTAAGTCCTAGCTTTATAAAACTATGCAACTTAAAATCTTCAAAACTGTAATTAAAAACAGGGAAGAAGCAAACAATTTAAGAACAGCCCCTGGCAGGCTGCAATTTAGACAAAAGTTGGCTCTAGTTTCAGAGGAAAGCACAAGATTAGATCACAGATTCAAGGCAGTGAAAACAAGTACCGAGGGAAAGTTTTCAAGTAAGCCAAATAACTAGGAATTTTCTCCCATCTCGACGTACCAAAGTCCCACAGTCACAGCTCTGCATTTGAAGTGGTAACTTAAGAACAACGTGCATTACTTCTAAAGTTTAACCCCCACAAGGCATTCTCTCCTGTGACCATTTTGTTCGCTTCTCCCCTCTCAGAATGTGTTCGTTCTATAAATCATTTGATTTTCCTGCCTCGGAAAGCAATGTATTTGCTAGTGAATTTGCAAAATAATCTGACTCATTTTACCTAAGGGACTGCGCTTTTATAGTTTGTTGCTTTGCTTTCTGTATCCTTAGAAATGTTGCCATAATCACAGTATTTTCTCCAGTAACCACTCTCTTACAGAAACTATTACGGCACTCAGCTCTTCAGTTATTATAGAAAAAATGTGAAAAACTTTCAGTAGAATATGAATCTTCATTATTCTGCTATAACAGTAATATAACTAACCAGCTGTGCTTTACACAGAAGACTATCCTGATATCTGCAATAATTAACTTGAAATGGTCCAGGAATCACAAACATTAAGTTTCAGGCATAATTTTGCAAGAATGCCTATAGACCATTTCAGGATAAATAAAAGAAAAATAACTAACTGCATTGTGCAAATAGTTATTCTTCTAAAAACACATAAACTTGTTAGCAGTGTTTTTAAAAAGTCAGGAAAGTATAACGAACTCTGACTAGTATAACTAGTCTTCTAGTCTAAAAAAAACAGTCATCTGTTTTTCTATATTGCCCCATTATAAAAGTCAATTTTTATTATTCCCTCTTGAAAGTAATTTCTTTCTATTGATTGTTTATAACTTCGATACCAGATAGAACAACCCCTGTATGCAAATGCTGCCATGCACCCGCCTCAGACTTTCCTGTCTCAGCTCTATTAGTGGAAGCACTTTGCCTTGAGGAATGCTGAGGAAAGCACTGTAACCTTCATCCTAGGAATTCAGGTTTCTTTGACCCAAGATCAAGTCTGACGCAGTCAGTACAGGCGGATAACTTTGGCCAAGTTTTACTGGGAAAACTGTGATTAAGGTGTGAGTAAGATAGGAGGAAAACAAAAAAAAAAGATGCAAGTTAGCAGTCTGAGAAATTAAGAGGGGAAAATACTGACCTGAAAGGATATAAAAGGGAGGAGGGGAAGAAGGAAAGAGAATCCAAAGATGGTAATTATACATCACCAAGAAGCAGCCCACTTCAAGGAGCAGCTTTCCTGGCTTTTGGCAAACACCCATCAAGTATCTTACTAGGGTGATGCACATAATAATAAGCATAGCAACCTGGTAATCATGGCTTTCTGATGTTCATATTAACAAATTAATAATTGCTCTGGACTCCTAAGTTATGTAATGTCCTATCTGCAAGTTCTGTTCACACACGGTGAAACTTGCTGGAACAAAAATGACCCAGAGTGGGAGCTACAGATCTCCATTCAGTACAGCCCTCGATCATATACTTAAATCCAACTTCCTAGCATTATTAATRGTGCTAATTAAGAGTCTTCTTGAGACTTGTTATGAAAGGCAGCAACATGGATAATAAATAACAACAAGAAAACCACCAAACTGTGAAAGAAAAAGAAATTGAGCCTGTGGGTTCAGTAGCCACAACACAAGTGAGATTCCTTTTTGGACTGTCATCTTTGTGAATGTCTGTCTTACTACCTTTTGTCATCAACAGAATAAGCTTTCCAAACACCACTTTTTGAACAATTCAAAAGCTCTGAAGAGATTTTTAAAATGTTAGTCAGATCATGTTGCCCCTTTTATCTTCTTCATATAAACTCAAAAAGGTCAAAGTTCAGTCAGAAGATAGGCAAGATAGAAGTATATCATCTTTGAAATAAATTCAAATAGGAAAAAAATGCAGCTTGTTCGCTGACTATCCTTTAGCCCAGTCAGAATGCTGAGTGTCACCTGAACATTGCAATTACTTTTTAAATGAGCCAGAATACAAAACAACTATTATTAACTATTCATGAAAAGGAAATACCTGTTTATTCCCATTTGAAAAGATTTTTAATTCTGTAGTTCAAGCTATATTTTGCATGCAAGCAAGTGTGATTTCAACCTGAAAGACNAAAAAGAAAGAAAGAAAAGTAACTTGAGTCCATTTAAATCTTTCCAAGGGAAATTCTGCATTAATTTCATAACCCAAAATTCCTAAACAAAAATACAGGTTTTGCTTACACGTTCCTAAATTCTCACTGCTGTCACTGCCTAACATCCACTTTAGCGTTAGTTTAACAAGTCACTGCACCATCATATAGTTAACCTAGAATAATAAAGAGCATAATTCTATTTATCTTTTACTTTTGTTGGAACACATACCAAATATTTTTCGATTTAATGGCATAAATACTTTTATGACATATGGATATACTATGCTCATTTTGCAAATTAAGATACAAGGCATGTAGGGAGGTTTTGCCTAGGCAAATCTGTGCCACTATCATTGCTGATCTCCAGGTTATAAGACTAGTCGATATAGTGCCATTAGTTTCCTATCTTCTGTTTCCAGTGCTCACAGACAATAGTTACTACAGTGTGGAGTGGTGAAAGTGTTAATTCACTTACACAGTTAGTCTGCTCAACGTTCTTAATGTTAGCCTTAGAGACCAAATACCGAGATCTGCACTTTATAGCAAATACATCCATCTCAGAGAAGTGATAGTTATTTATTCAAGTGATTTTATATTTCAGCAGCAAAACAGACAGCCTCCAGTAAACATAGGACTAGCAGCTACAGATATAATAAAAATGTACACACAGCGTCAGGTTGCGGGGCGAGAGGGGAGTAGGGAGGAGAAAGCCACTTGATTCTACTTGTGGTTAACACTGATTTAAAAGAAGAACTCTAAATGCCTCTTTTCATATTTACTGCCAGTACTTAATAGTGTTAATTTCAAATCTGACAGAAAACTAAGGGGAAAAAAAAAGAAAAAAATAAATATTAAGATCAAGGTGAGGTAAAGGAATTATGTTCTGGATCTCTTTTTAAATAAACAAGCAGAACACCAATTAAAGTAACTTCTTTATTCCTGTATTCCTAATATTAGTTTTCCTCAAATGCCTAACTCGTCTCCCCTCCTTGGAGTACATATTCATTGCCTCAGGTCAGCCTCTGATTGTCATCTCATATTTAATCAGAACTGCCTAATACAGTATCTTATTTTCACAGGCCAGTTGTCAAAAGCATACATCCCAAACATTCCTATGGGAATAGTCCTCTGTCTTCCAGAGACTTGCCAATAAGCCATCCATATTTTTTTTAGTTCAGTAAGAATTCATGTTACTTCTACCTGAAAAGTACCTTAGGTACTAGCATTGTCTACTTCTCCCTTATGGTCCTACAAGTATTTTGTAGATGCCTATTTTAAAGGTCATTTGCCTAAGTAATCTCTCCATTCACACTTTTCTGTTCCAAATTAAACCTCCTCCTCTAAAATGCCAGTAATAGTAATAATAAGATMGATCCTTATTTTTATTCCTCTATTCCTTAAAGGTATCCAGTGATGGATATTCTACAGCCTGCTCCAGTGCTTAACTAAGCCTTCCTTGTGGTAACTAAAGGTCATTATTTCCTTCTCCAATTCCTTAAGGACAGAGAGAGTCCCTTTATTGTGGGAACAAGATCTTACAGTATAACTACCTACATACAGAGATTAGCTTCTGTGAAGAATTACGTCGTTTGTTTTATTTGTTTGTGTGCTACTATTATTAGGTTGTATGAATATTATATCATTTGTAAAATACACCAGGATTGTTCAATTGTTCATTTTCTGATTTTTTTTTTTTTTATTTAAGATTTTTTTTTAGCCACAAGAACATTTGAAAGTGCAAAGCGAGTTTTCATTAGGTCTTTGCAGAGATTCATCCTTCAGGCTTCTCAGACTTTTTGAGCAAAGAATGCCACTTAACGTCATATCAAATGTACTACATTGATGTGGACTAAATGACAATTACGCAATTAGAATTTACACAGAGATCAAGACTGCAGACCAACATAAATGGAAATTCATAGAAGCGACAACTTCAGAAATTTACAAGCTAAGTCATCTCCTTTTGGCAATTCTTATCTTTTTGCTTTGTTTCTAACCTAAGGAAATAGGTCATGCCAAAAAATTGTGCGTGTGCATATGCGTGCATGTAGATAAAATTTTATACACACACAGAAATGATTTTTGATTTCAGGTCCATCTTCCACAAGCATTTATTTGTCAAATTAATCAAGGGCATGTCATACACACTGTCACCTTAAGGCTCTTTCATTCTGTAATCATCAGGCACTTCCTCAGAGATCATCAGACCCACATTCTGCAGACAGCACCATATATGCAGCAGCTTTCCTCTGACTATGCCTTTTAAAATGCAGGAGCTGATATGGATAGTTTCCATCAGTCAACTTAAATGAGCTTTCCTTAAAAAGAGATTTTTCTTTATCCTTCTGGAAGGAATTGCATTGAATATCTAAACAAGAAGCTAACACTTAGGGACACAAAGAAATACCTACTACAAACAAAGATGACTGAACCTTCTCCTAAGAAGTGATTCCCAAACCTTTTGCATATATATTGTCAGCCATCAAAATAAAGTCTCATTAGGCTCTCAAAAAACAGTAACCACTCATCAACTTGCTAGAGAAATACTGGATAAATGCTGGTCCATACAACACTCCTTAACAGCCTCACTTTAGCAATACCTCACTAACCGCCCCCCCCCCCCAAAAAAAATAAAAAAGAATCCTTCCATCATCTCCTGCTAACAAAATTTCAGACATATACTAGAGTAATCTGCTAAACCAAGACATTTGGAAGGTATTATTTGTCCAAATTCAAAGTTTAAGTCCAGACTTTAAGACCCAATGAAGAGGTAAGCCTCTCTACAGCAACCTGCTATCATTAGTCTGTGGTGGCTGTAAGCTTAAGAAACGAGTGACATTTTCATTTTACATTTCATTTCTCATACTCCTGTTTTGTACAATACATTACAGTACTCTTTCTGATCTATCAAGCTTAGTAGGAAAAATAAAACAGGGAAAGATATTTYTATGATAAACTAATTGCAAATCAAGTGTAACAAGTGGTCAAACCACGCATTTTGCTTTGTGTAAGATTACTTAAGGTCTACACAGGCCCAGGGAAATACTAAAGCTTAGCTAAATAAAATGTTTTGCCTTATATACACCTTTTCCCTGACAAGGTCAGTTTACTAAGAATCAAGTCCTTCAACAACAGAGACATATTTGGTGCAGGCATCAAGACATGAATACAAGTTATCCAGCTGAGAATACAAAATGTGTTCATTTTCCCTTGTTAATGTTACGCAAAACATTGTGATACAATGTATATAGCATTATAACGATTTAAATATTTTAATGTTAAGTTTGATTCGCTTTGATATCTAGATCACTCTCTCCAAGATAACCCAGCCCTTCCAGAGCTCATTCGTATTAACTTGTTACTCATAACCGTAGAGCTCAAAAATTATTTGGAAGAATGGTAGAGGAAAGCAGAGTAATATTTACCTTCCCTTATACAAAGGCATCCTTTGACACCTAAAAGGCATGAAGCTGATTCATCAAATCGTAATGCAAGTTACTGACTACATGACAACATTAACTATCTGGTTTCAAACAAGAGAATGAACTTATTGCACTGAATAAACAATCAGACAAGCACTGAAAAGTGACTGCTCACAAAAGAAATTTCAAAAAAGCACCAAAATTATTGTAGTCTCTGTCTACAGGACAAAACCTGACACACTCAAGAGTTGTGTATGATGTCAGTTTGACCAGGATTTCCTCCTCCAAACTAACATTGTTTGACATAAACAAACACCAAACCAGTAACAGATTAAGAGGTAGATGCTGAGATCTTCCAATCAGAGAAGCTCTCTTCCCAGAAGACCCCAATATAAGCACTTATTTTCCTCACTGTGTTCACACAKCCCCACTCTACAAAGAACATAAGGAAAAAAAGCAGATCATCAAGAACAACAGAATGAGTAAATAAGAAGCAGGAATCAGGTCCCCAACAGAGCAGGAAAGAAATAGCTCAGAAGAAACTGATTGTGATGGCTTTGGGGAAGGGGTTGGACAAGTTTTTTCCTGTGAAAGGTTTAACTTTGCCATAAAAAGCATAGAAGGGGCACTGTGCAAACTGATTCTATGAACTGTCCATGAAAAAATCTCCGGTGCAGTACTTGCATGAATTATTCCTACATTCATGCATTTTTCCTACTATTCTTCAGRTAAGATGGTATAAATAGGTATATACAAAAATTTTCAGATAAGAAATGAAGGGCTAACTACTTGAAGTATCATCTGTTATCAAATCAGAGACACGCACTGAAGAGAAAGGCCACCATCTCTGCAAAATGGCCTTTTCCAGCCTTTTCTGTGTCCTTTACCAGACTTACAAGGAAGTCTTGCTGTAGGAGAACTGGAATTTTGAAAGCTAGAAAGTTAAGATCGCTGTTGAATTATCTGACTTCTCTAGATAGCAAAACTAGAATCCTTCCTCTCATACTTTATAAATCCTTAAAAGAAAAAGTTATTGAAAACTTCACTTAGACAAACATAGACAAACGTATCAGACATTTCAACAGTCCTTCTACAACAGAATGCAACTGAAATTGAAAGAAGTTTAAAATGTCTATCAACCAATTTTATCTCATTAAGACTACAGTCTTTTGTATAAATTTATTTAATGTTATATACAAGGCAAAGCAGTCATAGTTTTCTCTAAGTGCTAAAAGATACTAGAAAGAATTCAATTAAGGAAATAAAGAGATTATACATTATTAAGATAAATAGGTTTTAAGCAACCACTACTAAACATGAGATGGATGAAATCTCTTAAGTATAATACAACACATTTATGAAGCATAATACATTGATGAAAACCTGACAAACTCCAGTAACTTTCCCTTCCTTTTGGAAAATAAATCAGTGGTTTCCTCAGAGCAGGAATCTAGGTCCTTCTTAAAATTATTGTACCCATTTAGCAACAGCAAGCAACAATGATCTCACAACTGTTTATTTCACTGAAATCTGGAACTCTGAAGCATATCATTCCAAAACTCCTTTTCAGCAGTTCTCTGGCTGCTGTTTTGACAGCCCAGTCTCCTCTCTCTTCAACAGTACAGTAAATGGATTAGCATAGAGCAAAAAGTGTGACAGAATGGAAAGTGATTCTTTCATTTTTTGAAAATTGGACTCCTTTAATTTTTTCATTCTGAATCACAACAAAACCCATGTGATTTTTGTATTTTCATAACTACAAAATTGTTCTATAGGGTACTGCACTGGAATTCACACAATTTAAATATATTCCTATTTAAGGCTCTGGGAAACACTGGATAAACAATAAAGCCTAAACAGCCCTAAAGAAACTATCTCATTCTGATCATTTGAAAATTGTGCAAGCAGACTTCAAGTCTAGACCATAGATACCAAATACTCAAAGGTGCAAATAATTACTTCCTGTGTTCCTGTGTTTTGTACGACCAACTCAGTTTAATACGTGACACAGAATTGTTTAATTGAAGGAACAGTTCATATTTAAGTTATGAAGTAAGTATAAGAACATATGATACTGAAATTCAGTTTACCGTAACTGCAGCCATTCCTTAAAGATGGCTAAGCACTTGGTTTTCAAAGTGGATGCATTAGTGTTAATTTAAAAGGCAGGCCGGCCTGTATTAAAAAATATTCATCTCTCCAGATAGTGGAACAATGATGCTCAAACCTTCCCTGAAACTCTGGCACCAAAATAGCTCAGTGTCATCCCAGTGAAGCTACCAGCACAGAGACCTAGGTAGTTTACCTTTCAAAACCCTTTACTTGCTATACATACCTGGTAAACAGCTCAGCTGAGCACACCAAAAGTGTACTAGCAAATGTTGAATAATTTAATGCAAACAATTTTAAAACCTGGTTTATTATTCCCTTCCCTTTATCTAAGAGTGCCATACAACTGACACAACTAATAGTACTACTGAGCAATGCAGGGAAAACTGATGACTGATTCACAACCAGTTATATGAGCAACAGTTCCTACAGTTTAACAGTTGTAAGAAAGGAAATACTTGGTTCCAATGCTGACATCATAAACTGAGCAAATGATCATAATAAATTCTCTTCGTTATCATATCTAGTGGAGGGAAAAAAAAAAGCCTGCTCAGGCAATGATATCATCATTGTAACTTGAGTTTTTCTA
Organism: Rhea americana; assembly: GCF_003343005.1. NCBI lineage: Eukaryota > Metazoa > Chordata > Aves > Rheiformes > Rheidae > Rhea > Rhea americana. The sequence continues at coordinate 6,131,421 of NW_028186149.1, forward strand.
GGAGAGAATATTAAAAAAATGTTTCTTGAAGCAATTTGTTTTAAATAATATTGGAATTAAGTACCTAACTTTCTAAATTTGTATTTTATTCATAAAAATGTGTCTAAATCATACTTTCTAGATTAATATGCAATGCAGATGATAAATGATTATAGTTAGATCATCTTATGTGTCTAAAAGAAAGCTTCAGAATCCCCTCCTCTTTCTGAGTAGAGGTTACCAGAATCCTGAGGGAAAAGAACCACACAAATTTTTAAGATCCAACAGAAGAAAATTGTCCCTAGCATTTTAAAACTCAGTAGCCACTTCCTCAGAGCCTGCTGTAAATGAATAGTTATTTACACAAACTACAAATCTTCTACTGAATTCTGCCTTCATCTGAGAAAATTCTTTAAGTTTCAGTAACACATAAATGCTAACAGTAAAAGTTCTTACCTTCTGAATAGCCCTGGCCCATCTTGCTTTTGCGTAATTACTTCTGTCAGCTTGATCTTTATTTCTCCTGGAGAAAAAAAGAAAAAGGCATTCATAGCAGCCAAATATGAGTAAAATATAATTTAAAACAGCTCTGATAAATTTATGCAGAGACTGATCAAAGTTCCTAAGAACTATCATCCATTTCCATGTGTTTAGTCTTTACACACAGTACTGTACCTGTAATTTTCACAAAACTCTACAAAATATTAGGTCTACATAAAATATTCTTAATATGAAAATTTATCATGTAATTAGTGTAACTTTACAGTTAACTGGAAAAGAAATGATATTCAGTCACACAGTATCATTCTCCTACTCGGTAACATGATAAGCTATTCAACAAGTACCACTTCAGTGAGTGGATTCACGACTGGTCTCACTTTATTGATATTAAATCCAAACAAATTACAGAAAAAAATATTTGGAGAGAACACTTGATTATGAGCTACTTAGCCCTCAATATGAAAGATTTACTTAATTCATATCTGCTAAAGTGACAAGATATAATGGGATAGATCAATATTTGTTATTGTAGATAACCAGGTTAAAAGACAATTCATCCCATTATCTAAATCTAAAACAATATTTGCAATTCTAGCTCACTTCTTTCCAAAAAGCAAATAAAACTAATAACCTTCTAATAAAACCTAATACTCCTATTCTGAACAACTATTTTCCAGTAGCATTTTACAGTTAAAATAGAATAATAAGGTCAAAGTCATTATTCATTTTTGATAAATATAATTTTCAAGATTCTTTTCTTTAAGAATGGAGTAGAGAAATAGGTTCCTCTCACACAATTTCCACATTTATTTCCAATTACCCTGTCGCTCTCTACTTGAGCAATTAGATAACAAAACAGAACAYAGAATGATTATAGTGAAGATCCCCAGATCTGCTGGTGATTTCATGTAAATTTAGAGCACAGTATATAGATAATTGATTCGGCACAGAGGGAAAAATAAGCAGAACATAGAGACAAAACATCAAAACAGATGCTGACATCTCTATCTGTTGATTCTCTGTTGTAGCAAAGTATCAAACCATCAAATTGAAGTCCTGAAACAATTCTGATACATCCAGTCTTTCTGAAGCAATTCCAATATTCAAGAAGAATGTGGCTCACAGTATCCTCCCTTCGGACTACAGGGAGTTCCATTAATTCTATGAGCGTATTASCTTGCAAAGACATGATCCCTGCCCTTGAAGTATTGGTAAAGGAATGTATTTCTTGATTCTAGTGATTCATAAAATTAGGGTTACAAAATTTTTGCCATCAAATGGCAGAAAAACAAAAGGAGGTCCTTGAATTACCTCAGTGAAAGCAAACTGTTGCAAGACATTGGGCTAGCACTGTGGCTCACTCAAACTGCACTCAGAGCCACTAAGAGAATATCCTGGAGGTGAAAGCTGTGGCACAGAACATATACCATCCTCTGCCTGGCCCTTAGTAAATGGTTGTCTGTTGTACCCTATACAGCACAATCAGTTTTGCTTACAGGAAGCACAGAGCTAAAGGAACTTATTCAGAGCAGTGTATCCACATTCTGATGTGCTGGAGAACAAACTCAGAGTTCAAAATGACCTTGACAGATTAAAGACATAATACAGAGAAAACAAAACAAAAATTAAAAAAGGAAGATGAAATTCAACATACAAACATGCAAGGTTCTGTATTTAGGCAGGAATAATCAAATGCTTAAATAAACATCAAGGAGAAAATGGCAGTCATTTTTCAGAGAACATTCTCAAGAATATAGAAGTTATCAAGTTGAGTAAGAATTCAACAGTGGCCCACTATGTGAAAATAGCAAGCATGGAGAAATAGAGACAAATACTGTTCGGGACATGAAGAAATGCCTCCTCTCGTTCTGGCAAGGAGTGGAGTACTTCACCGAGTTTTGCGTGGCACACTCCAAGCAGAGATAGACCAAAGAGCCAGATGAACACATTAAGAATAAAAGAGATTTGGAAAACATGTTTTGTAACAAAAGCTTAAGGAGCAAGAGTTCTTCAGTCTAGAGCAGAAAATGAGAGGATACATTACAACACCATTGGGATATGAAACAGGTTGCTGTTGCATCAAGGGAGATATGAAGTACGTTTTGGCAAACATGCTGTGCTGGTGAGGATAGCTAATTGCTRAAAAGGATGGCATAAATAAGTTGTGGGATCTCTGTCAGGTAAGACCAGACAATAAGTGTCAGAAACAGTGCCATTTAATCCATCAGGGGCTGGAGACATACCAGATGATCTCTGCAGGTACTGCCCAGCCTGGATCCTATGAAAAATTTGTGAGGGGAAGCTGGATTCATACAAAATATCTAATGTCACAAACTATTGTATACCCCTGAAATCTTAATTTCACTTCAACTTAGTAAGTGAATGAGAGAAAGCCACTATCACTTTGTTCATCTGTGTGACAAGTCAAAGTGTGAAAGTTCAAAGTATGAGTTAAAAAAGTCCCACTGAATATATTAAGGACATATATATCCAGGCAGTCTTTAAGACTACACAAACTCAATTTCCATGTGCTGACATTATGATGAAGCCTGTTTACAAATGTCAGCATTTTCCTCTCAATATGATAAATGCTCCAAAGCCCTGGGCTAGAATGTAGAACAACGTCCCGTCCGTCTGTCATGTCCCCCTCCCCCCCCAAAAAAAAAAGTCAATTACAATGAAATCTTACTATTCATCTGTTTTGTCACACCTGTGACAAATACACAGGTTGAGTTGTAAAATGCAAATTTAGTTTACAGCTGTTATGCACAGGTTGAGGTTTTAAGTATAGTATAGACTCTACCACTCCTGAAAGAATCTTTAAGTAAATATTACCTTGTACAATATTAGAGAGGAGCAAAATAAGAGTACACAGTAAAATTCTATAGGCTAAAATTCTACTATTCTCCACAGATTGATCCTATCTACTAAGGTTGCAAGTTATTTATATTACATTTCAGTGCGATCCCTAGGCCCACACACTCCTACTTAATCTTGGACTTTTGGAATAATGCTCTTTTATTTGAAGAGAAAAATGCTCTCTCCAATACACACGGGTGAGTGAACACAATGCAAATGAAATATGAAGAGTCTTGTCTTCCCCTGCCCTCATCTTTGTATCTGCATATTTGCAGCTTCAGCCTTTTCCATATTCTCATCTACTTTTTTTATATACATAATATATGAACACGCACAGGTGTGCATGCACACACACACACACAGTAAATTAGCCAAGTGTTTAGTGTTCTCCACTCAGTTGCTGTTAATTACATTGAAATTATTAGTTAATAATTAACCTCAAGAATTGTTAGGGTAATTAACCCAAAGGTCAGATGAAGTTAATGTCAACACTGATTCAGAAGAAACAGATTTAAAAATAAATAAATAAATAAATAAATAAATCTTTCTACATGCTAAGTAAGTAGAGTCATTTAAGTTTTCAGGGATAACATAGACAGGCAGACAGGATTTTTAACTGACTTGCATTACTTACAGAAAGTGATTGTTCTGTGATCATTTCTTATCTATGAAAGGAAGTTTTAGTAGGTCTGTGTAAAGCTCAGGTAAGCTGTACTACTGAGTAGTACAGGAGTAAGGATTCTCCGTARGCTTGTGTGCAGTGCAATAAACTCCTTTTTATCTCAGTGCAGGAATGGGAGATTTTATATATCCATAGGGAAACTCAGCATAGAGAGAGTTACCTGTGCACATTACGCSAACACAGTGATCAGTTCAGTTTAGACAACAAATGATTGTTACATTTTTATTCAGATCTAGTAAAATTAACTAGTTACCTGGGAGAAGACAACAACTCATTACTGAATAAAGCTTCTAGACAATGCACAAGTTACAGGAATTCTGAGTCCGGTCTCAAAGACCARATACTGTTATCTGTACTGCTAACTGAACCAGGTGCAAAGAATATGTTTTCTTTTAGGCAGGTTTGCCGTAATTTTTAGAACAAAAACTTACAAAACAATAACGTCAGATTAGGAGAATTTAATACAAGGATTACATCTGAAAATAACTGAGTCACAGCTGATAGCCTACCATTAGGAGCTTGTGTTTTTAGCTAAACAAAAAACAGGGTTCAAACAGGATGAATGCCAGTTAAGAGTGCCTGAAATTCACACTAATTCACCTATTTCTACAAGATACTGCTCAACCGTGGTCTCTGAAAGGTTACTGGGCAGCTTGCTGTAGCTCACACAATTATGAGAGGAACTTGAAAAGAAGCCAGGTAATGAGAATTCCAAGAATACGCAGATACGGCGAGCTGAGCTTGTACCCTGGGTCAAATATTTCATGCATTGTGCAAACTTAATTGGACCCCAAGCCTCTTTGCCTTAAGGACTGAAATAGGTAGTCTCCTTGCAGTACATTTAAGAACAGAAGACATRCTGGTGCATGGGAGTGTGCAGGCCAGGTAAACATTGAGGGCTGTTCGCAATCATGTGTATCAAAAGCTACAGACTTCTATGCAACAACAGCAGAAGTGACACTGACGCTTCTAACAGATGTTTTCTTTCTCAGTTGTGTGCCCAAACATTAAAATAGGTCTAGTATTTCAATGACAATTTGCATTTTTATGGCACTTCTTGTAAAACTAAATGTCACTACAGACTGTTGTAAAGCAGTAAATTATATAGCAGTTGCAGTGTGGTCACATACAGACAAATAATGACATCCTCTGAATGCTTATTTGTTTTCAGCAGACAGTCCTGAGCAGTTGCATTGATTTCTAATTATTAATCATTTCTGCTCATTTCATCAGCTTTAAGTAGAAATAAATCATGCAAGAAAAACTGAAATAATTATACGGATTTTTTCCCCTTCAAAAGAAAAATGCTTATTATGACATGTTTTCATCATTGATTTCCACTTCCCAGTCATGCTGACACATTTTGTGCTTGGGTCAATCTCTAGTAGACTGATCAAGCAGAGTTCTACATAGGCAGTATGCTACCCCAAACTTCTTTGTTTTGTTTTCTTTAAATAACTTTCTGAAAAGCATCTGATACCAATCATTCCTTATAAGGATATGGGATATAGCAGTGACATTTATGATGATTTCTCAATTTTGTTTTCCACCCTTTTATAGTTTAAATGAAGGAAGATGGGAAAGAATATATAAAGATGAAAAACAGCTTCTGTGTTCTTAATATCAAAAAAAATACTTTCAAGTGTGGCTTCTGAAGTATTCAAATTTTAAGGCACAYTAGAAGTATATAAATTGACTTGAAACTTTTCTAGAAGGATTTATATACCCTTTTACTCAGGAGCATCAACAAGTTTTTTTTCAACATCTCAAAGCGCTCGTGCAGGGAAGCACATCAGTAGGACTAGCTGCTGAAGGTAACTACCACTGCCTACCAGAGTAGGCTGAAGTGACATTACCAGTATTACATGCACCCGAGCCACAATAACCCTGTCCTTGTTAATGCACAAGCAAACCAGTTCCAGATTATCTGAAATAGAGTACACTGAAATAATTTCCAGTTGAAAATAAGGTACCATGTATTACTAGTTTTGAAATCAACTCATGTATTTAGAAGAACAGTATTCTTAAAAATTGAAGTGGGATGTGGTCTTGGAATCCCAGCTTAAGGACTGCTGTGATGTAGAGCTGTAATTTAGTCTTAACACATTTTGTATACCTCAGAATGATACTGTGTAGATGTAAAAAGGAAAAAAAAGAAAAAAGTATAAGATAACATTAAAAAAATTATAATAAATAGCAGCTTAGTAAAACTCTAGTAAAAACAAAAGGCAGTATATGTACAGCTTAGCTTTAATCATGTTAACTACAAATTAATCAATAGAACTTGGAATTAGGAAATGTGCTAAGCTTTCCACAATCCACTTGATCACATTAAGAGATCTTTTTTAACCTTATATAGATTCATATGATTTATTATTATCTGACTACCTTATAAAGATTTGTTCTTGTGTCAATGACAACAGAAGAGCTGATGTAAAATAGTTTTCCTGTAGCATTCAGCCTCTATTATCTGCACCCTGGCAGATGCCCAAATAGCTCTTCATAAAACTTAGTTTCTGAGCACTACAGCAGAGAACAAAATTTGCTTATGGGTCAGCTACCAGTTAACTCATCTTTGAAGTAGAACTACTGTATCTTTTCTTTTGCATATTTTTTTTATTGTCTACACTCAGAAGTTACATTACGACCTGTCCACATCATAGCTAAATTATTACTGTTTTTTACTTGGGATAGTTCACATTTAAAGTTCTAACCTGTTGTTTTTTTAAATCTATTATTGCAAGTTTCTTGGGACAAGATGCTGGAGTTACATTATCAGCCCATATTTGGTGAGCATTGTTGTACACAGGAATGAAATTTTAGTGTTTTCTGATTTCCTTGAAATACCCTTGTACCCTTGAGTACAAGCCGAAGTTAAAATACATAGTGAAGCACTATCACCCAGCTATTAACCATACTCATCCAAAAGTTCTGAAACAAATTAAGAGAAACAAAAATATGCTTACATATAAACTTTAAATAAATTCTTGATGTGTCTCCCCTTTTCAAGTTGAAGTGATATTTATCTAATCACTATAAACTATGTTTTTACAAGGCCTACACGTTTAGATTCACCTTTACAGATAATAACTGAGATTTCTGTATATGTGTTTACCCCCCATAGTGAAACTCACATTTTTCCCAAGTTCAAATTTCTCCTCTGCTTCCTCTGAAGATTTTCATAGACATAACTCATCTAGATTGTTAATCGTATTTTCCTGTAGGAATATCCTTATTCCTGCTTGTGTTTTAGAAATACCTCTAAGATATAACTAGCCAAGGGCATTATCCACACAGCTGCTCAAAATATCCTGTCAATAATTGCAAGCTCATTACCCCTCTTCTTCCTGTTTATAATTAACTATTTGTTGCAAGGGAAGTACTTCCTCCTCCCTAGTGTGATTTCACCTTTCAGGCTATATATTTATAGATTGTTGGCATCTATGATAAAGCTGATTTAAGGAAGTTGTAGCATATGTCTTAAGAATTATTTTCCAACTAAATTAATTCAGTGTTCTCATTTACAATGTGGTTCAATAAACACTTGTATCACAAAGAGATGGTAAACTATTCTATGTAGGTGCGAATGGTTAGAAAGAGATAATTTCTCAAGCTGGCTTAACTGACAAAGACAATTTGGAAACCATAAATCTAGCATTTAAGTGTAAAATTCACTACAAATGTAATTTATATTTACATAATTTTAGTGCATATGACTTACTGCTTTCTTTTGAATACAACCAGTCACAGTAGTATTCAAACCCCTTATACAGTTTTTGAGGCATCTTGTAACATACCTACAGACACTAGAGCATTTCAGAGGACAGACTGATCTCTAGGTGAAATACAAGTTCTGTCATTGACAGAAATGGAGGAAACTTCTCATTTCAATATAACTTTAATTAATGGAGCTCAGCAAATCACATGACCTCAAGAGAATTAGATCAAAGTTGGTTTCTGTATGTAAACTGGGCAGCAGCCAAGTAAAGGGTCACAGTGAAACCAGACCAATTCTCTCTCTGATCGTAATCTGTCTGAAAAATTAACTGTACTGATGGAGAAAATGCAGAGATGACACCTTACCTTTTGCTTATTGGGGAATGGCCATTCAGAAGGATTGTAACTCAGAGGAACAGGGAACAAAAAAATTAGAATAATTTTTTAGAACTGAGGTATTACTAATAAAGCCCGTTTTGTTATATTTGGGTAAGCTTTTTTGCTAATGCAAAAATAAGCAGAGAGGCATAATGCAAGTTGTCATTCAAGACTTCTTGTTAGCACTGCTGTGAAATAGCTGCATTTATATTACCATTTACACGTTGTGACAAACTAAACACTCTCCGGGGCACAACTCTGCAGTTCTATTCTGCAGAGCTACTCTATTTCACTCTCACAGTGCTGAGAAGATTTTTTTTGTTGCATTTTGGTGAAATTTCAATAGTTAGAATCTTATCAGGAAGGAAACTAACACAAAAAAGCAATGTTTTTTGCAAAGAAGCTTGCAGCTACAGCTGAAATCGAGTATAAAATTCAGATTGAAAACACCTGAACAAGGTTTATGAGGACAGCCAAATGTATGCAGTATTTATCATTCTTCTGAGTCAATGACAAAATTCGTTAGGATCAAATATAGAGATTCCTGCTTCTTTTAAGTCATTTAAAATGTTTGTACTTCAAAAGATGTGGATGCATTTTGGATTCAACATTGTAGGGTTATGCAGGGAAGAGATGTGTGAGGTAACTTGTTTGTTATTTGATGAATCGTTTTTCTCAAACATTGATGAACACCTTTCTCGTAAGATACCTGTTTGGTTTGCAAGACTGGGTGGCATTTTGTTTTGATTATGCTGCAAGACCTGGTGCTTAAGTGTATGTAAACACAGACATACAGCTACATGTATTGTAGCTTGTTAAAAGTCTAATTCCTAGCACTGAAAGCTGTGAACTGGACTGAAAGCTGTCATTCAGATAGTTTGGAAATCGTTGTTCATTATCTTAACCTTAGTACACTTAGTATAGTGCTATTAAGTAATAGCTCGTATTTTTCTCTGTATTGCTATAGAACAGTATTCTTCAAGACAGACTTCTATTTTCCAAAGTGTGTCACAGACAATAAATCAATGTATTACAAAGTAACCTCCAAGCTTTTCTGATAGATGAAAAGGTACAAGAATTCAGTCTTGTTACCTGAACAATCCTCTGAAGATACACTCTCTCTTCAATGCTGCACTAGTTGCATTCAGTGTCTCCCAAGTGCAAGATACTTATCAGAACAAAAGGACATGGAATTAGGACAGAAACTGACAGACAAAATCAAAGGTTATCAGAGGAGACACATGACACAAAGAAACACATGTTGATGTGCATAAGACACCAGCAAGACATTGTTTTGCTGTCCAGTAAAGTGCTAGCTTGTAATCAATCTTGAATCTGGCAGAAAGTGTCATCTTTGAGTGTTCACAATAAGAAAACAATGTCAAACGGACACTTAAATTTCATGCTTTGCTGTAGATTTTGCCTGGGTTTGCCACTATGCAACTATTTGTTATCCATCTGTTTTTCAGATATTTAGAAATCTTCTGGCCATTTCCTTGCTAAAGCCACTGTCTTATTTAATGCCCCCATCTTTAAGTAATAATACTGCAGGTAATTTTCCCAATTATTCTGGAAAGACTTTTTTGTATTCAGTTGAACTGTCAAACTTTTGTATACATTATCATATCTCTGTAGTCATAACTGATAACAAACTTTGTGCTACCAAAGTCTTTGACTGTATATGCATGCAACAAACACAAACAAAACGCATATGTGAACTTCAGACTAGTTACATCACACGTCCAGATCCAATAATCTCCCCTAGTCTCAATTTCTAAATCAATTTTAGCATAAAAAGTTGATTTTCTAACTTAGGTACAGAAAAAATATCCAAGAAAATTACTTTTAGAGGTTGTGTGTGAAACTTTCACTGCTTGAAAGAAAATTTCACAGAAGCTGTACTGTCTATTGTCTGAATTTGGCCTCAGACATGAAACTGTATCTAAATATTGTCAACTAATCTCCTATTCAATTCAAATAGGTTTTTCTATGGATTTGATCTGTCTCCACTCCTAATAAAGTAACATGTAGAAATTTAACTACTTATCTAGTAATTTCATCAGGCTGAATAATTGTAACATTGCTGTCTGTATGTAGTATAACATATTAATAGTTAAAAATATGAACAATATTTGGAGGAATCTGTTCTTCAGGAACTCTCAAATGGTTTAAAAAACATAAAATGTCCTTGCCCTCCTTCTGCATGAAAATGTTTAAGACCTTCTTTATAGCAAATTCTTTCACATACCAAAGTGACAGACGATTTTTGCTGTCAAAATTAATTCTTAATTCTGAAAGTAGGTATGTTATATTGAGGTCATCCTCTTTGATCACAATGGAAAGAACTCCATTGTTAAATATAATAAATTCAAATAGAGTATTTGTCATAGTCCATAAAATTCCTATATTTCARTATGTTCTAAGTAAGCATTTGTCATAGAAAATAATCTGTTCTGCAATTTTAACTAATTGAAATAACACTAACGAAGAGTTCTAATGCTGTCTTTCAGAAGATAAGTAAAACAACATTAGTATGCCAGATCGGTTATTATTTTTAGTTAACTGTCAATAATGAAAGACTACAGGAAATAACAATTTTTACTGTTGTTTCATTTTATATCGCTTCAAAATATGCAATCCTATCTACAAATCTATTTTAGCTGCTCCAATTCTGACTCTTCCATGCAACTCATCTTGCTGCACTTCTAATTACGTAATTAAGGTCATATGTATTTCAGTGTAAAAATCTGCATCTATTAAAATGACCAAAAAAACTTTTTTTCTTTTTTTGATGCAGTATGTATACAGTCTTGAACAATGTGAATTGCGCAATGCAATATCGTCTAGGTTAAAAAAAAACGTTCATGTTAACAGTATCAAGCTTCAGGGTGCTTGATCAATACACATTATTATTTCAATTAAACAGCTTTCCTTTAACATTTTTTCAGTCAACACAGAAAGGAACGATGTTAAGAAATTCTTCAGTAGTTTGCTTATTTTGTGTTGATTCTTATTTTGAATATATCTAGAATTTTCAATTGTATGTATACAAACAAAGCAAGTAACAGAAACTAGGTCTCATTTCTAAAAATGGGCTAGAATACGTATATTTAGTCTCTTACCATACCCTTACCTGCTGTGGCAAAAAACAAAAAAAGGTTTGCTTTAGGATCATCATGCTGTTCCAGTTTTTCCCTTCCCTCCTATCTGATTTGAAGTAAGGAATAGGAAGATCAGAGACCAGTACTGTACACAGATTAAAGCACTGGAGAGATGTTATGAATGCATTCATACTTATCTATGTTGTAAGGTAGTCCCAATCTGCTCATACATCATAATAATTTGAATGGGCTCGCACACGTCAGAACATGGCTGAGTTTTAGTCCAAACTTAATTATACACTTTTTTTTTGTACCTGTACTGCCTAAACAAGTTATGACAGGATCAGAGTTTTCCCTGCTCTTCAGCATCTGCTGTAACACGAAGCAAAGGGTAGCCACCTCTTCACATCACAAGTTTATGCAGCTTGAACCCTGATATCCAAGAATAAAAAGGAATGAGTCTCCAAGGCTGTTCGAACTATATTTGAATCTACTGCTTTGATATGTGTACAAGTTCAGGAGGACAGTTTGATCAATTGGTTCAGTCACACATCAGTGAATGCTAGTCGGTGTACAATATACTAGAAAAATGTGCTCTGATAATCCACATCAGTATTAGAAATTCTGATTCAGAAACGTATACTAATGCATAATCATTTAATCAGATGATGAAGAAGACAACAGTAGCTGAATTTATAGATGAACTAGTATATGGCTCTGATTGTAAACCAGTCAAAATTCAAGCTATGAGTTTGTAACAATCACTATGCAAATGTGGTAAATTATTTCCAGTGATATTTACCCTGCATGTGAATGTTTTCGTACCTTTCAAGAAAACAGCTTAAAGTTGAGAATGTGATACAGCACTAAAATTCTAATTAAACTTTTCATAAAGATTTCCTCCCCCTCCCACCAAGGCTATGCTCTTTTCTGCTTGTAGCTCTCTACCTGTAGAATTCTCACTCTGCTCCACCTGAAGTGGCTGAAAGTTTGGGGTTTTCTTTCTTTCTTTCTTTTTTTTTCTTTTTTCTTTTCTTTTTTTTTTTTTTTTNTTTTTTTTTTTTTTTTTGAGATCAAGTAATACAGGGAATTTACATCAAGTAATACAAAGGGAATTTACCTGAACTGATACCTACTTTTGATTTTCTGTAAGTGTACAGCTTTTCTACTTGTTTAATGAGAATACTTGCATAGAGATTTAATGTACATATTTTATAAACAGCTGTCAGTGTTAGATAAGCAGGTTCCCAGAAGTTGTCAAGGCTATCTACTTAAACATTTATTTAAAATCTTTTTTGTGAGATCTATACACTGTATCTTCTCTCCTGTTGGGAGCCTCTCCATGATTATCTTATTCCTAAACTGGACTATAAAGTCATGCTCAAAAACAAGAAACGATCCAAAAAACCAGTGTTTTTAAAAGTTGCGCTGCATTAAATCAATTATCCAAAAAACCCACCTCATCTCTACAGATCACTCCAAGCAGAGCTGCTGAGTAACTTGTCATCTTAATCCTTTCAACTCTGAAACAGAATGTCAGCCCTTAGAGAGACATAATGCAGCTAAATAAAGCTTTACTATTCTTTTGTGAGAAACAGTTTCCAAAAGAGCATTAACAAAATAAAAGTTCAGTTTAGCTACTTCATTTATGATCAGTAATTCCTTAATTTAAGTATCTGCAGCAGTAATTTTCTATTCTATTTGGTGTTTGTCAGGTGCACCTTGAGTACACCAACAGGCTGTATCAGACCAGCCTCACCTGTGGCCTTCCCTTACACCCCTGCCACAGGCCCAGGAGCCTCATTTCAGCTCAGTCCAGGGCCATGAGTGCCTGCTGGAGCTATGCTGTAGGAAAGAGTACCGGTCTTGAGCCCTGCCACAGCCATGCCTGTGCCTGGCTGCTGGCCCTGCTGACCTGCACCCCTGCCTACGACAGACCTCAGAGACTGGCTACTTACAAACACGTTTATAACTAACAAAAAATTGTACTTGTAATAATCTCTACTGAAGTTCAGGACCATATTGCTCTAGTTCCTCTTTAATTACTTAAGTCTTAATTCTATACTCCTCATTTGTTGGGCATGATGAAGAGTTTTGCTTTAGAAAGTATTTGCAGCTGTGCACTATAATTTTATAACAAGGTTCTAAAGAGAGCCTACTCAGAATTTCACAGTGTGAAATTAAATCATGTAACTTTCAAACATAAAAGCCAAACTACCAAAATCTATTTGGGAGAACTCTAGAAAAGAGAAAATGTAAAGGAACATGTCCTCTTGGATCACCATCATTTGTTCTAAACTGTAATTTGCCTTGCCAAAGGAAATTTATTTTGTTCGCTACAACTACTCTTAGCAGTTCTATACATACTTCATTGGTTGTTCTGATAGAATTATTGTCTATTCCCTCAATGTCCTATGAGTACAATGTTTTCTCTTCACACTGCTGCTGCTGCTAATTTATCTTATTTTCCATATTAGTTTTTCCACCCAAATCTTCTAAGACATTCAATTGTTAGTAAATCTATTCTTAAGATGACCTATTTGCTCATCTAAAGTAGAGACAAATTACAAAACTCTTAGAAAAACTCTTAAATTTTAAATCCACCATCTTTATGTTATTTAGTATTCTTCAACTCTCATTTTAATCTTTTACATTTTCTTCCTGCTATGCAAAGCTACTGCAACAGTCTTTAGATTTCTTTAGAAGTATTTCTTTTTTTAATATAGAGTTTGAAAGAACTATTTTTATTCCAGTCAAGCGTAGTAAGTCTAAGCAAGAGAAAATCTGAAGGAAAAACACAGTTGAGAAAAGCAAAAGGGTGGAACTGAACTTGGGAAGAACAGCAGAGCAAAAAGGACCACGAATGAGTGGTGTTAGCTTACATGACAGACAAAAATTAAGCATGCGAAACAATGGAATGAACTTTCAGCACTATAGCACTATTCAAAAGGACTTTATTTTATATGAAAACCGTAAGCCAAGATTACTACAATTCTCTCTTATCTATCCTGCTGTAATATAATAAATGAATAATGCCATTTATTTGTAGTTTTTAATGACTGTTACAAAAAAAATTAAGTCAAATATCACCTAAAACAGAATACTTTCCTACTCATACTACTTTACAAAACTCAGGCAGAAAACATAGCTGCCTAAGTAGCCAAGCTCCTTAAAGGAATGATCTTTAGTATTAGAAAGTAGTTAACATTTAAGAGGAAGTAAATCATTTGGTAGGCATTTGATGTAAACAGCCACTTTAGTTTGCTTTTGCAACACAGAAGTGTTACATGATGTAGATGGTAATCCGGGGGGGAGGGGGGGGGTAGAACACCAGTGGAACAGCAAAACAAAGAACAAATAGCTGCAGTAGCCACTTATCAACATACGTTTTCTTCTTTTGAACTATTCTGGATGTATGTTCCTTCTCATTTTTCTATTCACAGGGTACTTTCATATAGTTGCTGCTTTCAGAAAATGCACCAGTGACTCTCTAATACCACAAGACTAGCTCAGAGGAAGCATGCAAATTTATAGCAGATGATATTCAACTCAGATGGATACACAACTGCTACTGCTATTATTAACGGTCTTACCAGGCCATTTAGTTAAAGATTTCTGCTAACTGTCCTTGGTATAACTTTTCTACAGTTAAGGAAAATTCAAGTTATCTTATTTCTCTTGCTACTAAAAAAGTATAAAATCCATGCTTGCTATTTTTTTTTTTTTATGATGAAACTTGATGGACTGGAAATCAGTAACTTATGCATTTATGCTACAGGAAACAAATTATATACAATTTATAATCCTTTGCTATTATTATATAGGTATTATTCATATTTAACCAGCATACAGATCCCAGACAGAGATTCTATCATGCCAGATACTACAGAAATTAGAAGGTAATATTAGCTTCCTTCTCAAAGACTTTTGATATTTGATATTTATATTAYGCTGTTTGTACAAACTAGAAGAACTTATAATGACAAACCTATTTTCTCCTTCTATGTACTGTGAAATAGAACAATAAAGATTCAAATACGCCAGCTGCAATTTATGCATCCATGCTCAGTTATTATCTTGAAAATAAGACTTGATATAGCTCAGTTAGTTATAACTGTTCAATCTAGAAATATTTTCCTCACTTGTTGTGTGTACAAGGTAAGGAAAATTAGAATAGGCAATGCAGGATGGAGCATTTAATACAGGCATTTGAGGCTATTTATTTGAGGTCATCTGGTCTTCAGATCCCACTCTAGATGATTCCATGACATATCTGCCCACCAGGAAAGTCTGCATTACCACAGGGAATTTTGAGTAGCACTAGATATCTACATGTTTAGAGAACAGAATCCTACTCAAGTCACTGGTTTCTCAAACAAATGAAGCTGTTAACATAGTATCTTTGGGGGAATGTTTTCAAGAGCTGAGTGAATAAGTACCTTCGAAAAGGTAAAAACTATTTTAAAAACATTTTTACTGTGGGAGTGACTGAGTACAAGAACTGGTTGTCCAGAGAGGTTGCAGGGTTACGGGCACCCTGCTCTAGATGACCCGATTAAATGATCTCCAGAGGTCCCTTCCAATCTTAATCATTCTGGGATTCTSTGAAAATAGACCATAACAGCTTGCTTTTGTCATTTTTCTTCCTTTAAAATTTACATCACCTTTTCAGCATAATTTTTCTTTTGCTTAAATGTAGCTGATAATGATGACAAAAACAGTTTTAAAACATGTTTTAACAAACAGACTTTTTTTTATTCTCGATATTTCAACATCTATATTAGATGAATTGATTTCAATCATGAAACATGTTTTCGCATGTTAACATGCAAGTTAAGTAAAATGTCTCCTGAAGACACACTATACACCTCCCAAGAATTGACTGGATTCTATATTTAGTATTCATGTGTTTCAAATTGCAGGTATATGATCCTGAATATATTAACTCAGTTTTATTCTAACATACCTTGACTGCTAATGGAACATAGTTTTCATTTCAAGCTTTTATCAGCTTTAATGTTTCATGTAGTATTGTTTCTATTTCACTCACTCATCTGCAGTACTAATTCAAATTATTGTAGCTTAAGGCAGTCGTGTCACACTATACTGCTAATATTACAGGTGTGTATGTTACTTCCCAAATATGATGGCCCACAAACTAAGCACATGAAAGTTTTTTTTGTTTGTTCGTTTGTTTGTTTTTTACTAAGAATATGATTTAAGTACTTATACGCCCATTTTCCCTGAAGAAGCATCCATCGTTTTCCATCATTCATATATTTCAAACTAAGTCACTTTGTTCTCAGTCATTTTGGTATAAAATCTATGCAAAGCCCTGGCTATTCTGGATATACAGTAATACATTTGTATCTGAACAGCGCAAAAGAGACTAATCATCAAATCTATATTCTTGCTTGTAGCAGCTTTCAGCACTGGGTACTAATAAGGCATACAGAATGCATCAACCAATTTATCACATGGTTACTATATACAGTTAAAATGAAGCATATACTACATAACTGAATGTTGATTTAAAAAAAATTATAGTCATTCATTCAATTGACTCATTGAAGCAAAATTCAAAGAGAATTTTTTTAAAAAAATACTATTTTCCCCTTCATTATTTTTTTCTTTTAAAGATCTAGGAGAAAATAACCACTTACCACATATTCCAAATTCTTTCTTCTATATGTTAGCTGTTTTATGATTTGTAGCAAAAGTTATTCAGTTATATTTAATTAGCTATCAGTCTGTATCTTGATAGTCTACAACAAATATCAAATGCCATAGAGAAATGTACATATTTGACCAATAAATTGACATATACCAATACAAAGAACAGATTAATCAAGAAATGAGCTTGGTACACACTAATACGTAAATATTTATAGGATACTTAAATATGATCATCCACAACAAATAATTTAGTTTAATTCCCTATCCTGTCAGATTTTTATTTGTATATTTTCAGAGTACAAATGCAGTTATTTTGAATAAATACTCTTCTCTATCTTAAATCAATCGAGCTTTAAAATAATTATAATCTTTCTGCTTGCAATCTTTGAAAATATCTATTATTAGAGGAAAACACTTTCAATTTTGAAACACTATCCCGTAATTTAGTGGTAGCACTGTGTTAGCTAATTTAGATAGTCATCTTCAATTACTAATCCATGAATTCATTTATATTCAAGAAAATTATCTGGGACAAAGAGGCAAACGAAAGAACTCCATAACCAGGACAGACAGGTAAATTCTTTTGGTTTAGCTTAATCTGTTCAGAGGCTTAGATCTCTGCTGGAAAAGAGGTGTCAGCCCAGATGAATTGCTAATGACCAGATGTGCTTAGAAAAATATAGAGAGACAACTCTTGAATGGTACTATTACTGACAGCTCTCGCCCTAAGAAAGCACTTTTACTTCTCTGTAAATATCCTGCATGAACCTGCTAATAAATGTCAACAGGCCAAAAATCACAATAGCCAAAAATATGCTGTAGTATCTTGTATATACACTCTATTGCCTGACTGCATCTATGAACTGGATGATCTTTTTGCAGACTCATTTCCTAGTAATTTTATGAAGAAAATACATGTACCACGACTCTGCTTTTTAACCATACTTGAAAACACCATGTTAGTGTTAYACAACAGGTTATCTTCTCAAATACATAACAAAATAATGTGAAAGCACTCATCACCTTTTCTCTTGTGTTTGAGCTAATACCACTGCTATCAGCTTAAACATGAGCCAAGTACCTGACACTTCACATACTCTTGCTGCATTTCCCAAGAGTATACTCTATCCTGCCTGAGGACAATTCATCTTTTTGAGTGTCCATTGCCCACAGATCGTGTCTTTCATGTTTCAATATAGACTGAGGGCATGATAAATGAAAAGTAGTATCAACAGCTGGTACAGAAGCCAAAATTAACAGTAAAGAGAGTTACTTTTCTTTCCAGTTTGCCTTTGCAAGTGGAGAGGAAGAGAAGTGCCAGAGAGTATGCCAATGGAAGGTTTTTTTTGCTGCTCAGGAATTACTGCTCAATGATACCCCTACAGGTCGACTGGACTCCCTCCACAGCATTTAACTCCACTCAGTAGAAGGTGATGGCAGTAAAGTAGTAAGATTACTGCCACTCCATCCCTTCCCCCTTGCATCCATTATGCAGCATCATCTTCCACACCCAGGGAATCAAGGAGACAGCAGTTATCTTTATCTTTTTTTCCACCAATGTTGCTTGTTCAAAGCTAATAGATAAAAATTACTTCAGTTCTAGAAAACTTACAGAAAATTTGATAACCTGCCTAGGTAAATACATTAGCTCCAGAAATGGAACTTAAATGCCTTTCCTAGCTTTTCAGATACAATAGATCAGTTTTAACAGTCAGGTCACTTCCAGACTTGCATCCTTTTTTTAATTAACCATGGAACAAGTCACTATTCAACAGCTGAATCCTATGTACATCTATTACCTATAGCTGAGAAGGTAAGCGTAATGGATCAACACTGCCAGTAGTTCCAATTTAGTTTAAAGAAGTATTTATTCATATGTAAAACATACTCCTAACCATTTATTGTTGGATTTAGTCACAAAACCTTGTATCACATAGACCTGCTATATAGAGAGAAGCATAGCTCTTTCTTTAACAGGAGACATTTACTTCATAATACCTTACCTTATTGGTTCAGACACTCTTTTGGTCGTCTTCCCCTTACCAAGGGCTGATTCTTTCCCAGTCCAGCTGTGATTAAGTTCCCCTYACCTTTGAATCTTTCTATTCTTTTATAGCTGTCACTCACCCATGTAGTCATCATCTTGTTTACACAAATCAATTCTATACACGCTTTTAATAGCCTCTTCATTAGAGCAGTGGCTATCTAATCCATTATTTCCATAGCAGGACTAACAGAACTCCAAGCTCGGACTTATACTTTAGATATGTACAATATGGCTCACTAATAGCTACCAAATACACATCTGCTATGTAGAAAGGTACTCAGACCATCGTAAGAAGATGGTTTGAAGAAGCTGCTGAGTTGTATGTGCTTTGCAAACTTGAGTTGTGTTCATATATTTAAGAATATAATTTGGCTCTAGATATGTCAACTGATCAATTATAAAAAGTCATTCTGAAAGGCAATTTGTTCTACATACTTTTTAAAAGTCAAATGCTCTCAAACATAAGCAAAGGCAAAAAGCCATGCTTAGAATAAAATATCTACATAATCTTAAARTTTTGTCATACTTTTGGTGAAATCAGTCACTGCCAATGTGGTAAATTTGAGAGATGAGTTGAGTAATAAACACCATTTCCCAGGTATTCTGATGTTAAAATGTGATTTTTAAAAAGTCAAGTATTTTATTTTAATGAAATTTAAGAACTATTTTAAATGGTTTAGTAAACACTGGCAATCTGGCTCTGCTATCAGGTGTCAGAGTGACCAATAAGCAACTTTTAATTGGTGCATTTTAAATACTGGACAAGCTATCACAGCCCCAAGGCCAGAAAAACTGTAAATGCTAATTTGTGCTGCTTTATGAAGGGTAACAGCCTTATAAAGCTAGAAGGGAGCATTAGCAAAGGCTAATTTTAATCTAGCAAAACTAACTTCCATAGATTCTCACTATAATCAACAAAAAAAAGTGGGAGAGATGAGGATTTTTTTTTGTCAGTTTTAGTCCATCATTCTGCTATATTGCTAATGTAAAGGATTGTCCCATTTTTTCCCTGCACCAAAATTTCAACCATTTTAAAGAAAGATGTGGAGATAGTATTATCCAGCTGACTTGTCAAGTTTAAATTTCTGAATCACCGTGCAATTACATGATTGTCAGTGATTGCCCAAAGCAGCTGGCTGGTATAAGTTACTGGAGGTTTGGAAGATCCCACTTTCTAGTGGTGGCATAAGCTTGGATCAGCTTCAGCTTATGCTAATCATTCAAAACCAAAGGCCTAGGCTTGTCTATTAAAATTAGTGATTAAGAGCAGTARGTACACTGGAACCTCTCTCAGTCTCTCCTCCTATTCAGAAGCAGAGCTATGTATAACCTCACTAGACCAAAAGTGTGTCTCTGTGAATTGCTTCTCTTTCATGGCAGGCTATCAGAGATGAGGAATGATGAAAGATCACGGGGTGCTCCAACAGCAAGTAACAGTCTGCTGACTGTCATCTTTCACTGACCAGGATCACTAGTTGCACAGTGTTTACTCTTTAACTCAAAAACATATCATCAGCTTTGCCTTTTCAAATTCTGTGGCTCTACCCATTTCATTCATTATCAAAGAAAAATGTCCCCATTCTTATCAGGAAATTTATCTACCAAACTTAAGTATAACACCTCTGTAAACAGAAAAACTATTACTAAAATTGCAGACAAATGAAATCTAGAACCTAAGATACAAGCAGTAGCTGAATATCTCATTGCTTCAGTATGTTAGAAAAACAACAAACTTACACAGCTAGTTTCTAAAGCTGGATGACAGCCATGTTATTCCAGCTAGATGGGAGGCAAGTGCTCACATTAAGAGTACTCTCCAGTCTTCTCTAAATCTGCAGTTTTATGGTACAAAGCTGTCAGTAGGAACTCTAATCTTTTCTTTCCACCCTCTACCCCTTGGATCCATTTACACTTGATGATATTTTCAAATAACTATTTGTAGGCCTTTAAAACCAATCACTCCACTACATATTTTCCTTTAATTCTTTTTTTTTTTTTTTTTTTTTTTTTTTTTTNTAAATAAACAGGATCAGTGCACTGTGAAATCATGACCTAAGAACAAACAGGGAAAAGAGAGGATCCACTGAATCCTGCCTCCACAGACAAAACTATGCACTGCTGTAGGAGCCATTAACAAAACAAAACCAATTATGGAAACTGCAACATACCAAGGAGTGCCAAGATTTAATGAAATGACTGTCAAAATTAAATGCTACGGTCCCATCCCCTCCTTCCTCATACACACATTCACTTATCTAACAGACAGAAAAAAGTAGTATCTCTTAATATGAACAAGGTACACAGAAAATCTTTGTGATATATAAAYTGCAACACGGACTGCAAAAATCTAAGCAGAATTTGGGGTTTGTAAAAAGTAGCTGAAAATTCATAGCTATTATCTAAATAATAATATACAAGTCTGTGAGCATCAAGTATAATTTCATTATAACAAATCCTCAGGATCATCTGTAGTTCAAGAAACACAGGTTAGAACAAATTTGTGTGCTTTTACTTTTTTTGCTACATTTAAGTCAAGTAGGATTTTTAATAGCTGAAAAACATACAGAATAAAACTCCATCACTGTTCCATTACTGTTTTTCAATTTTATACTGCCCTAGGCATTGTAATTTAGTGCCATTAGTACTCCTAATGTAAACTGCTGTCACCTACAGTACAGTGTTTACAGAAGATATACTATACAATGAATGTTTTCAMACCTCTCTGCTCCTATTAAGCATGTTCCTTTGATGAGATGGCATATAGTTTGCAGTTTGTGACAGGGTCCTTCAATTTTTTAGATTATTTTGAGATTATTTTGGTTGTAAGCAGTTCTGCTTCACATTTTGTAAATGTCTTTTTTGTTACTGGGTATGAACTGTTTTATTGTTTATATAGCATGTGATCTGAGCAGAGAAGAAGGAGCCTTCCTGCTTCACCAATTACGACCGGGTTGAAGGCTAACAGTTAGGGAAAAGCAGGGCTCCCAATGAGCTGTTGGCTCTTATTTTCACCAAGGTGACTTTCTCTTTTGTATGTCACAGCTCTGTAGTTTCTGCAGAGACAATTATTTCCAAAGTGAAACAATTCAGACTCCCACAGCCACCCTCACAGCTGCAGACAGTAAACAATTGTCTGCATTTATAATGACCACTTGAATATTTTTAATGTTTAGCCACAGAAATCAATGTATTTTGCAAAAGACAGTAACGAGGAATCTTAGAGCCCACTGGCCCATCAGCTTTGTTGTCCCACTGCACACCTTTAAAACGGTGTTTGTTCTTCCTATCGGCCTCAGATTTAATTTCTTGTCTTGTGGACGTCAAATTTAAGTATCATGCAGACAGCACACTGCTTGTGAACCACAACCTGGAAAGCCAGTGTTAAAGATGATGCAAGTAGCAGTACCACTAGAGTATTTAATGCTTCATGTTGAAAGGTAGAGTACAATTGTTTGGAGCTCAGTTAAAAACTTTCTATGCTCCATTCATGTTTTATTATTTAAACTGTTGATTCACTGACATTTTGAACTGGCAAAAGCTACGACCGCCCCTACTTGTTTCTGTTCTTTTGCACGGACAAAAAGTACTTAAGCATTAGCCAGGTCAAATGGATCACAAAACTATCTGAACAGAAACTAACATGCAAAATAGTTAATATATAAATTATAAACAAATATGCTTAGTTCTGATCTAAATCAGTTCCCCAGACTACTCTACTGAATGGCTATAGAAATTCTTATGCTGACCCACAAAGGGGAACAACAAACCGTTAGCAGTGATCAGATGAAGGTGGGAGGAGGATAGAATTGCTCCTTTCAGTGTTCTCCATTCATTCCTTCATCCCAATCAAAATATATTTGATTCACTGAACAGAAAACAGAACCGCCAAAAAAGTGAACACTTCCTGTTTCCCAGTTCAGCACAAGGTTCAACAGAGCCTGTTTTAACACAGTTCCCATTCCAATAGAGCTGGAAAACTGGAGATGAGAGCATACAGTTATGACAAAGGACTAGATATAAAGGAATAGGCACCTGAAGGGGTTAGAGACAGGGATGAATGGAAAGAGCAGCTTCCAGTTCTGTGAGCAAATTCATTATGCGAAAGAAAGTTACTTTACCATATCTCTGCCAAAAAAGAAAATGGAAAAGCTAATAAATAGCTGTACTGTCTTTAAAATTACGCCCTTTTAAAACGTCATCTTAAAAGACCATCATCTCTGACCAAGATATCAACACCAGTTTGTACTTCTGAAGCCATCGGTATGTAAGTATATATATAACTACCTCCTACAAAAGATCCTAGAATATTTTATTTATCCATTTTGTACCATTAATGGATTATACTTTTGTTTTGTAGGAATTTGTCAAAAAGATCACTTCTAAGTTACCTCTATGTTTTTGTAGACTAAAATCCCCTTTCTAACAACCAATAATCTCTCTCAGAAGAAACACATATTTGATAATTAGTTTGGCAGGACACAGTATTTAGATTTACTGTTTCAATAGAATACGGAGATTTATTATTCTCTATCCCATCCCAATAACGGAAACACGATTTATGTCTCTATAGGTCTATGAAATTTTCAGGCACATTCCTGCTTAAACTATTCATATATGTATCACTGAATATCATTCAAAGATTTAAAAAAAAACAGTAAGTGTTACAATAAATGTCTGATATGACAAATTAAAATACCTTAGTTTGTTTTCTTTCATGCTGAGACCACTGTCCATGGATGACGGACTACCATGTGTATCTTGATGTGAGCGATCTGTACCTTGCAGAGGAGCCCTTCTGTGACAGCCTCTACAATCTAAATCTTCAGGGATATCTATAGAGAAAGGAAAAATTATTAGAAATCTCTCAGGCTGTTTTAAAAGAGGAACTTCTAAAAGAGTAAGTAAACATTAAATTCATAATACTAATCATCTTAATCATAGGGAGTTAATCAAATTGATTCCGAAATATTTTTATGATTATATCACATCCTACATGAACTTAAGGAACAGTTCCAAGATCACATTTTGATTTTTGTTCTGAAAATTTCTAAAGCCCTAGGCCACTTGCTTTTGCTCCCACAAACTTAGGAACAGTTCATTTCACTACTGAAAAGACGCCAGAAATCTTCGTTTTCCATTCACGTTACTGTTGTTAACTGACTATATATTACTTTGATGTCTGTGCACAGCATTCCAAGAAAAGCTTTTTTTTTTTTTTTTTTTTTTTTTTTTTTTTTTTTTTTAAAGTAAAGAATCAGATTTATTATTTTAACTCCACTTGCTATCAGCCTAGAACTGATTTTATTTCCAGGTCTTATTTCTTTAGAGGAACCCAAAGTGTTTCATCTGCAGTCAGAGCTACAAACTGATTTACTGAGGAACATTCCACTCCAAAAATTGTCCTCCTACATTTAGTGAGAGGAAAGGATTCATAATCTGGCCACGAGAGTGAGAAAATACTTTTCCAAGCTAATTTCAGCAATTCAGATGCCCATTTCATCTTCCCATGTCTGATGTTTTGGTCACATGTTAAGAGGTATGTTTTGATATATTTTCTCTCACACTGCTTACCTAAGCAAATTACCTGATCAGTTAGCTGTCAAAAAAGTAAAATTTGTTTTATTTTTTGCTTAGAAAAAAAGTAACACTGTTCTGAAACAAAGATAAGATGAAGATATCATTTGGCAAAAAATAAGATCTTGTACTTAAGTTAATTTCTATTTGAATATTAAGTTAATACTCTACCGAATAAGTTAATGCTAACTTTTAAGCTRTTCGGACGTATGTGTATTACAGCACAAATTAAGGTGCTTTATGTTTAGAATTTTTTAGTTTGATGCATGAGCTTTCCTAATCATTCTGCTATGATTTTTCAGGCCCTTATTTTATGCTGATCAAAATTCTGTGGGAAGTTCTTCTTTTCCTCCTTTGCTGTTTCTTTTGTGTATCAGTGGATTACTATGGCATCTGGTATAGAAATAAGAACTAGTCTCATTGTTATTTCATTTTTATGTTACCTCATACCACTGTTGGCTGATTAATGTATATGGCTAAACAATAACAAATCATATTTCAAGCATGTCTAAAAGGTGAATACCTGAATGGTAGTTTCTAAAATGAATTATGAGATTAAAGTCCTGTAGCCAGTAGGCTACTTTGCAAAATAAAATTTTAATTCCCATGTCACACAAGTGACTTTAAAAGGGGTGATAGCTATTATCAAATATATCCCACTTAATTAAAATTATATACACCTCCTCTAGTTTGTGTTCACTACACAAGGTACAAGTAAAAGAGGAAAACCTTTTTACAAGGCTTACGCTTTTGACAGAACCACAAAGTCCTATTAACCAAAACGTCCCATGCAGTCTCAAAGAAAATGAAGTTTCTCCCCAGAAACCTTTTTCATTTATCTTTCCCACAGCTGATAAAACAGCACTCTGCTTGTCTTTGCACTAAGAGAGTCTTGTCTAACACTAGAYCAGAAACACTTGGTACACTGTAGGTACCTCATATTTTATCTCTTTACCATGGAGTTAATTGGACCATCTCTTCCTACATCAGCATTTTCTTTTTTAGTTGCTCTTTCTTGTCTCAAAATACAACAAAGTKCTTTGCAAAGGTTAGTCCTATTCTACAACTATATATCTTAAAATTATATTTATGCACATTACGGGAAACTGTAATTTTATGTATAAGTTACTGCCTCATGTTGGGGTGAGAGCTGGGCACGTATGATCCCACCTTCAAGAAAAAAAGTGCTGTGACAAAGGGAGCTGCAGTATATTTTGGCCAGATCCACAACCTGCATAACTAGGGTCTCAAAGACAAGGGGTATATCAGGGTACGCATCTACTGATCTAAAAGTAATCTAGTAGTAGCATATTACATGAATTACATCACTCAAATTTGTGCAACTGCTAAAAGTAGAATCATTAACCTCCTGATGACAGAAAGAGTAACTTTTCTTCAGTACTTCTCTTATGTTCCACAGGTAAGCTTTGTTTAGAAACATAACGTTAATTACTTTGGAGACTGAACTCCTGAGAACTCCAGGTTTTACTGACCTTGGTGGGTCCTTGCTCATGTTTGTATTTCTACTCATAGGACAAATAAAACACCAGCTTCCCAATATTACTGTGCAAGTTACTAGGAAAAAATTCCCTTGTAGCATGAAGATTTCATATACAACTTAACAGGTCCAGGTAACTTTATGTGAAGAATAAAAGTTCCGTAAGTACAAAAGCCCACTGATAAGGAAGAAAGGTAAATTTTAGAAAGATATAAAACAATATACTGTGAAAACATAATAATTCATTTTTCTTTCACCTTTCTTCTGGTGCTATTTCCTTTCTTTATCATCTTCCCCCAATGATCTATTTGGTCTTTTTTTCTTTCCTTTTTTTCCTGCTGTCCTAACTTTCTAGCTCCGTGTCTTGATCATACTTCTCTTCTGCTATACCCATTCCCCTGCATTTCCTTGAATCCTCACCCCTCTTATCTAATTCTCCTTATAACTCTGAAAACAAAGGCCTGTTCCCCCACCATACTGATCAGCTTTCTACTTTGCAGACTGCTTGTGGTATGAGATGAGATCAAAAAATCGCACCTCTGCAATTGCATGGACAAATCTTGATGGTAAAATAGTAGCATGAACAGAACTTTTACCCTATGGCAATGTACAAGGTATCAGGAAAATGGCAACATTCTCTTCTACTGCAGCTCAGACAAAMGACATGCATTCTTTCAGCAGTACAGTAACTTTCCAAAGGAGCTGGAACAATTTCCTCATTCTTGCTCTATGAGGCTTCACTGCACCTGAATGATTAACAGTATTAGACCAAATCTCTCAAAGAATATAAGAAATGAACAGAACGAATTTTAAGAGCTTTTATATCCATACAGAAGTACCAGCAAAACAAAATTCTCTCCAAAAGCTGTTCAACATCAGATTCTTACGAATGAAATTTCTCTTAAAAAACTCTGGAAGTGTAAAAGCATCTTCAATGGAATGTACTTTAGACCCATTTGAAAGTTCCCTTATATGTCAGAGTGGTAAAAGTGATGTTTATATACATGTGGGATCAGGCCTTCTGCATTTAATGAATTAGACAAGTCACCAAGATATGAATAAGATTTATTCTATTTAGGCAATAAGTTCTTGAGCTATTTTTCACTATTACTTCTGATGTTCACTGCATCCTTTTGATGTTATTCAATCAATTCTTTTTATGAGCATAATAAAATCCAGACACTTGTAAAAGATATTTTATCTTTTGTGTTTCAATACAAGAAATGCTCTAAAGCCCTTCATAACATCATCATTTCAAAAGTAACAATAAACCTGTAAAACAAATTTAAAGTATAAATAACAATGACAATCCTTAATGCCTCTATGATCTGACAAGCAGTCCAATTGCTCCATGTAATTGGCAGCATCACTGTATTTTCAGCTATACACAGCTCCATGCTGTTTTATGAGATGAGTATTACACTTTACTAACAGTATATGTCCTACTATTCAGTGAATGCATTTTATGTAATGTATATAATTTCATTATTTGATGAATGTTAAAGCACAAGATGTAGGCCTCTAACACTGGCTTTAATAAAAATATAAGGAATGTCCTTTAAATTTTGTCTTACTACATGAATGACCTAACACACTTGAAACAAAATTATATTTAATGATGAAATCTGACTGTCCATTAAAGAACTGACTTTTAGAAATATTGTTTGCAAAAGACCTATAGTATTGCTGTGAATTTGCCTGCAGAACTTTAAATATGAAATCCTCATTAGCTAACAGCTGTTCATTGGAGCACAGCCTAAATGCCAGTGGTGAAAGGACCACTTTGCAGAAACAAGCCACAGCCAGTATTAGCCAATACTTTTAGAAGTAAGCATCCATGAACAAACTAATGATACTGAAACTCTTTTCTAGTAACACATGTAGTGCTTCAAGACCAAATAAAGCCATACTTTTAGAATAGCACAGGGGGTTCAGATTTATAGTGGATGCATTATATTTTTCTGAAGATGAAGTCTGGCATTATCAAATGAGCACCTTTCATGAAACAGTTAAAAGCAACTGCAGTCTCCTACCTTACTGATACAAGCTGTCCTAAGAAAGAGGTTGTACTGACTATAACAGCCAAGGATGGATCCTCAGCTGGTTACAGCTGAATTGAAAACTATTCAACAGAATAAGCAATCTCAAGCAGACTGTAGATAGATGGTAAAGATAAATATGTGGCTTTCCCAATACCTGAACCTTAATGCTTTTTGTATCTTCTCATGTAGGCAGAACTATAGTGTAAGAGCGACCTCTACAGGTTTTACAAAACACTCCAGACAGTTCAAACGACTGTTATTAAAGACCATTTTCTTCAAACTTCTCCATTAGTTTATTTGGAACCAGAATACAAGCATCAGTCTAAAAAATGACACTCCCTCTAAGCAGCAATTTGAAATCAATAGTATCCTGAACTTGTAAACATACAATTAGAGCAAATTTCTTTAATGGACATATGCCAGCCTTCAACATATGAAAATTATGTAGAGGAGACATTAAAAATATTCTAATTCCAAAGAGATTTCAGCAAGAATCTTTGGCACGTAAAATAAATCCCATTTGTACCAAGTTTCCTCCTTTCGTAAAGGATATTTTACTGTTACATGCTACACAAACTGTTACCCTTTTCTGTTGTGCTCTTTAAATACATTTTTTTAAGGACTCAATGCATTTGACGTGTACTTCCCATCATGTTYAAAGAATCAGAATGATCCAGATGGAGGCATATGTGAATAGGAAGGAGAAAGTTCCTCCATGCAAACCTTTATTCAGACAACTGAGAATTATTTATGGCTGCTGATAAATCAGAATGTGAATAGGGCTTAATTTCTTTCACCCATGTTACTTTCTTGGCTACAATTTTATTATAAAAATAAAAATTCTGCTTCAAAAAATAGGGGTGTTGTGACTTATAGGAATGCATGAAAGTCCATAATAACCTTGCTTCTCTGAAAAGGTATACATTCTATGAGGTGCATTGACAAGAGTAGAGTCTATAGCACCAGAAGTAACTAGACTGCTGTAATCAATGTTAACCGCATTGATGAATTCAATTTTAGGCACTGCATTTCAAAAATAAAACAGCTTAAGAATGCACTACTGATAAGAGTTTTCCACCTCTCCCTTTCAAAACTGTTTTTATGTTTCTTATTTTTATTGTTATTCTTGTATACATTTCAGAATTAGTCTTTTAAGCTGCAATTCATTGGACTGTTTAAAGAATATTAAATCAATTTTTGCAAACTGATTTAGACCTGTCATATTGTTATAGGTGTATGGATGGCCTTGATATTTTAATCAGTTTCTCTATGATATCTGTGAATAATGTAAAATACATTAAGTTTCAGCTGCCATTTCCACCTTCATAAACATTATTTCTACATATATATCTCCAGTTTCCACTCATATATAGTGCAGGCAGGTATCTGCTGTGAACAGGAAAAAAAGGAGTCCTGTTTTCTTTTATGTAAAACTTACATTATGGAAATAGCTGGTCAGAGATGATGTGTTACAGAGTTGTAAGATATAGGGGAAGAACGAACAGAGCCTTAAGGAAGTGTATTTCTTTCTTGAGTAGTTCTACAATCCACATGTGAAACAGMTGATCATTAGAATAGGCCCTCAGTGATTCTCTTATTATTTACCAGTATCAAGTATACAAATGTTTTGATGAGTAAATTCCATAGAAGAATTACCATCTGACACTGTTCCAGGAAGTGGAACAGACCAGTTGGAGAGCTGGAGTTAGAAGAGACCTCTTCATTAATTTCTTGTTTATGATATTTATGGACCCTTTTTATTTTTTCCTTAATCTGTAACTCACCAAATGGTAACGCAAAGTAGACATCTAGTAGGATCTCATGTGAAGTTGGTGTTTTTGTGCCATGGATCTCGCTTCCATTTTTTATGACTTCCGAGTGTAATGTCCACCAAACACCTGGACCTTCCTATGAAAAATATCCTGAAAATTACTTGGGTAGGATTTATAGCATTACCCACTTTTTCCTGAATCAAGGTTCCCTTAAGTCAATGGAAGTCTCCTTATGACACTAACAGGCTTAGGATCCATTCTTGATTTTTCCAACTTTTATTTAAGTAGTTTCTAAGACTTCAGGTTCTTACAGATATGGTATTTGAAAAACATTTACTCTACAACAAATTCATAAATAGGCAAATCCACATTAAGATGAGTAAGATGCAAGAAACATGTATATTGAAAATTACTCTTTATGAACTGAGATCTTTGAGTTCCCYTTTGACTTGATGACAAACAAGCAGATTATAGCAAGGCTGACACGATCAACATATGACAATAACCAATCCAAAAAACAACTTTTGAAGCAACTCAGGAACTAGAAAAGTTCCGAAGCGGCCTAATTATAAATAAAGGCTCAGAGGGTCTGAAGAAATTAAGAAAACACCGACTTGCATGTTTTATATGTTTAAAACTCTAGTGTTAACTATTACGCCACAATCTCAGTGCCAGCAATTGCAATTCAACAGCAGCTAGGGTTGTGGAGCAATATAACTTGCCTTGGGGCCTGAAATAGCTTTTGGCAGCTGTGGTACAGAGCAACTTCTAATTTAAACAGGAATCATCTTTCCCTGCCTCCACTCTCTGAGTAGAATCAATAAAATGTCAGTTCAAAGTATATATGAATAATCAGTCCCTACAAAAAAATGACTACTGGACTGATAGGGGATTCCACAGAAGGGATTTTTCTTGATTTGTTCTCTTATCTCACCAATTATCTTTTCTTTCTTAAAAAAAAGTTTTAGAGTTTTTTTTTTTTTTTTAAAAAATAAAACCCACGGACTACATGGAGTAAAGATGATTCATGAATGGGATAACTGTGGAGTATTAAGAGTAAAGCAATTTCTTACTTTTCTTGAGTTCATACAACTTCACAGCACCGGCAGGTAGTTTCAGTATCTCCATACCCCCTACATGCAACCTTCTTGTGCAAGTAGCCTACTGAAAACATGGCTGCTCAGTAGAGCATTCTGGTGACTAATTGTTTTTACGTTGGACACAAAGTAGTTCTTGATTTGACTCATTTTCTCCACACACCCTTCTCCCTGTGCCTAGTTTACCATTAATTTCATCATTATTATAATGGGTCAAATTTCTTTTCCTCTTTGAAACAGTAGCATTTCCCCTGAATGACAGAATAGTGTTATGCCTGTTTTACTAAAGATTTACCCAAGGTCACCAAAGATACAGGCCAGGAAGCTTAATTTGAAGTTACCTTGCTCTAACCACATAAACCAAACTGCCTCTGMCTTACTAATAAATAATGAGTGCATGTGAACTTTAATCCACTTACTGAATTATACCTCTTTGAGTATGAGCCATTACTCCAGGGTATGCGGCTAATGCCCATCAACTGTCAGTTTAAGAGTCACATACACATTATGCCTTAATATCACAGCCTGAATGAAGCAAGTGACACAGAATTTTACATTAATTATGCCATTACAGTAGTTGTAGCAACTAAGAATGCCACTGGATTTCACTTCAAGTCTTTTACATTTCCACAGAAAGTCAACTTACATCTGTTGCATGTTCCACAGTTGCAAGAGGAATCCATAAAATGCCTAAAATGCTATCCCAGAGCAAGCCTTTCTTCCAGAGTTCTATAATGAACCCCTTCGCATCAGCACTGATTTCACTAAAAACAAATACAAAATCAGAGATTTGAAACTATGAATACATAAAGCATAAAACTGAAAATGCAGTCCCAACTACTCTGTTCTCGTATAATACCTTGAATTAGTAATTTATAATACAGTAATTTTGTTTTCAGTGAACTCAAAACGTGAAATAACTGTCATGATACAACCATTAAACTAGGTAAGCCAAGTCCCAGGAATCAAATGTTCAGGATGATTCCTACAAACTGATGAGCACAACAATTCTGCTGGAAATATGTAGCACAGAAGTCTCAATTATCTTTACTTTGCTACAAGACTTGGACCTATTGGATACAACCTAGAAAGACAACAGGAACAGGAAGTGCATTTGTCTCAAGTTCTTCTGAGCAGCTTCTGCATATACAGTTTGTTATCTCCACAGGATACTCATCTCCTGAGGACACCCTGAAGTCACCTGCATTCTCAGGTTCCACTGCAGCTAACTTATTAGCCACAGGAGTAATATAATATAGCTAGCCTTCTGTCAGGTGATTTCTGTTAGGTGAAACTGGAATCCACAAAACTAGAAGCAGTCATTTTGAACATAAAACTCAGAGGAACATTTTCAACAAAACTAAGATTTGGCAATACTGGCCAAGACAGTACAACAGACAGGCAGCATGCGCCATCAGCTACAGAGGATTTCTAATGGCATGGGAAAACTTCCAACCTTCCACACAAAAATTCAAGAGAGAAAAAACAGACTGAGATTAGGAACTAATGTAGTTCCTAATCTTGTTCTCACTGTAAAGGAGAGAAGATGCAAGAGACGTTTGGATCTTATTCCCTTCACTAGAAGTGAGAAGCTACATAATATAAGAAAATTATAATGGGAAAACTGCTCTTGACTTCAAGAGTTGTTTCTGCAGGCCTTGTTTTTGTTTTACTTATGATATATACACATTTTACTAATAACTGTTTTCTGACCATGACACAAAAAAGATCACACAACAACTATACTTTTGTAGGAATTTAAAATTATTTTTTTGCCAGGCCTTATGGCTCACCAGTGATGTGAAACTAAAACTAATAAACAAAAAYGCAAGTTATTTCCATACAAAATGTCTGACAATCCTTTACATTTTACTATAAGCAGTTCTGTAAATATGACACATATTAAGTAGACACTGGTGTCTGCAACTGACTGATATGTAATCTTCATTTGTTTAAATTAAGTATGAAAACTAATCAATAACCGATTTGCATGGTGTAGCATAGTGAATTAGTGTATACTCAATTTTATCAGAGAAAGAACAAATGAAATCTGAGAAGAGCAAAGTACCTTTGAGACAGGTACTGGGCCTCAACACAATGCTTTTTGTTAGAAACATGGTGGACAGCTCTAACTTTTTCAAACTGTTGTACTTCTGTGGTTAAATAGCTATAGTGAATACAGCATTTTTTCGTTCAATTTCTCACTTTACAAATACATAGAGGAAGGCAGACTGAAAATTTCTATCTTCAGAAATTGTTTGACTCCATCTTTAATACTKTTGTATCGGTAACTTAAGAATAAAACCGTACATTAAAACTTTAAACAATATGTATTTTCAAAAAAGCAAGTCGGTAGTTTTTGTTCAATGGAGCAGTTTTTCTTTCAAAAAGAGAAGCAGAAAGAACCTTTAAGAAAAGGGACTAGAATAAGCAAAGGGTCTATACGAATGTATTTGTAAATGCCTACTTATAATGCCTTTTAAAAAAGTCTGTCCTGTCGCACAGTTGAGTAAGYAGTATATGGAGCTACAGCAAACTCAAAATATTTCCTCCAACTTTTAACTAATTTTAATTACTTCACGCTAGAAAAGTGCTTTAGTATTCTTTGGTAACATTTACATTACAAACTCACAAAGTAATCTTAATAAACTGTTGATTTGCACTGATTTTACAGAACACTCACTTATGTACAGTATGATTTAAAAGAAAGCACTTATAAAGCAGAAAAACTAATCTATTAAATACCTTAATGTGTACCTCAAAAATTGATAGGAGAGGCTACACATCCATTCTGAAATAGTATTTAATGGCCTGCTGCACTAAAGGTAACAGATAGAGCAAATACTGAAATTTAATCATCTACTAACTAATACACTCTACATTGTCACCCCAAAGCCCCCAGCACCTTATGAAACTATTATGTCTGTATCATTAAAGTGCTAAAAATTGTTTCACTACATTATTATATAATAGTGACTTCTACACCAAAACATGGTAACATTTTCTACAATTCACAGCTGCAGTGGAAGAATGGCATTTATTAAGGCTAGCTATTGATACGGAGAATAAATTTCCTTAATATTCTCAGAGATAGGCTCCTCTAGTCTGGCTAATTTAGGCTGCAGCTCTGAAGAGTGCTTGAGAAGTCCAATGACTGTGGAAGAAGAGGAAAGAGACCAAGTTGAGCTTTGGTTGATGTTAGCCTTTTTTCAATAACTCTGATCCTTCTTTATATCCAGACATAAAATGGAATGCAAGGATGATAAATGTTGACTTAATGTAAATAAGAGACCAGCCCTTCAGTTACATAGTGTCTAGCTAAGCAAGCAAATACTCTACTGTAGATCTCTAAGAAATCAGTTGCATGACATTAGAAAAGCTCCTAATTCAATTAGTAACTTTAGGAAAAAAATTCTGATGAAATTAAGGACTTAAGGAAGAATATAAGCACTATGAAATTTACTGAAATACATCTGTACAGCAGAAGAGAGGGAAATCTTAAGAAATGCTTCAGTTAATACAGTACAGAATTAAATGTGGTGGGGTTATCCTAATCAAAATGCTAGTTTTGGTAAACGTACAGCTTGTTAAAAGGCTTTTTCTTTTTTTATAGCTTCGGATGACCAGAAAGTGTGCGTGTGGGGGGAAATCTTCAAAACAAAACTCAATCATTTGACAAAATACTAAATTAGATTTAAAATAAAAATTGTAGGAAGCATATTTTTCAAAAATAAGTAAAGCCAATTAAGTGTTTAATTCTGTAAAATATTTCAATCGAGTCCTGAAAAATAAAACCTCTGTTGCCTCAGAAAAAGATACGGTAACAGAAAAAGATTTGTGCTGGGAGAAGGGAGGGGTCAAAAAAGGTGGAGGAAAGGACCAAAAAAAAGTAGAGATCAATGCCCTATCTCAACATCTAATAGGGTTAAATATTTAATTCTTTTAAATTGCTTTGAAATTGATAGTTGAAAGCAAGATTCCTCAGAATGTCAGTGTTTATGTATGTGCTTGCACCTATCTGGCCAATGAGGGATATGTAAGGCTATCAAGTACAGAAAAGGAACAAAGAATGGATAACAAGATGGAAAGACAAATCAAGGGGGCAAAGATTTGCAGGCAGAGATGAGAAACAGTACAAGTCAATAAGTAAACTACCTAAATGGATGAATAAATGGACAGAAAAAGCATGAATTATATATAAAGAAAATCAATCAAAACAAAAATGAAGTTGCATAAGGATATTCAGTTCTGCTTCTCTCCTCCCATTCCTTCATTCCTAAAAAATAAAATGAAATTAAAGAATTGAGATAAAATATTTTCTCTCCCTTCTTGCCTACTAGCCTTGGTCTGCAGTGTGAGTGGCTGAATAACCTGCAAAACTGACTTTTGTTCTGGTTCATAGAACTAGCCGGAGACATTTGAGCTGCATACTCTCTCCTTACCTGTATTTGTCAGTCTGTATTTGGTCTGAGATGTTATTAAATGTTCTAAACCATTTAGACAGTCAAGTCAACACAACCAATTGATAAGAATTCCCTGTTACTTACAACATGAAGTCCTGTTCCCAGCAAGGTTTACTTCCTCTTCTGTCTATTGTAGTGCTTTTTAAATTTTGAACTTTTAAAACAACATACGTGTGGAATGCACCTGAAAAGAAGTAACCAGTACATTTAYTTATACTTCTAGTTTATTTTATTGTTTTTTCTAGAAGCTAGACACATTTAACTTCACTGCAGTAGAGATTTAACTCTAAACCCTAAGCACAGATTTGAAAGGCACATCTGAATGTGAATTTTCTTGTATTTGAACAAGAAAATCCTTATTATTTCTAATGGGATTATAACAGGAAAATCCCTGTTTATCACAGGTGGAAGAGAACATAATCCTAAATGTGAACAAGTATTTGGGGGATCAGCTATGAGATATAGCTTCTCGGAATATTAATCCATCTCCCTTGACAGATACTGCATGCAACCAGTAAACATTCCATTTCTGCAATTAGGAATTCTTTGGCTTTCAAGTGATACAGCAATACCGGTGATTGGCTAATTGGGGCTTATGTTCAATTATGGTAAAGTCATAGATGCAGTAAGGCTTTTTCATGCCTTTGTGAGCRAACCTAGTTCTATTCATAGATGCAAGAACAAACTGGGCTTCAGATGCTGTCCCAAATGAACTCAGTTTCTGTAAATGCACAGAAAGAACATTCATAAAATTGGACCTAATCAGCAGACAAAAAAACCCTGAAGATTTTTGAAAGTGCATAAAAATATCCTTAGTTAAAAAAAAGCAAGGAAAAACTATGGGAATGCATCACCCTTTAGGGCTTACATAGGCATCTAAAAAGGCCAACAGCATATTATATTGTCTTGATGGCTAYCGCTGTTCAGAAAAGCTTCTCAGCTTGCATGCACAAAGCGCATTCTACATTAGCCTCTAGCAGCTTATATTAGGATCAACATCAGCGTATTTTTAAAGAAAGACTTTGTTTAGAAGAGTTCTTTACAAACTATACGTGTGAAATGAGACCAAGAACATWAGTCCTTTTTGAGTTGTCTGTATCACCCAAAGGTAAAACATTCAGACTGAGTAGGAGGGGAGCTGTTCCTGTCTACAATACAGTCTTGAATAGGTTGTATCAAATTTCACTGCAGTTAAAAAGCCTGCAGGGAAAGTGTTAACTTTGTACATCCTGTATGTAGAGCTTCCTGATTACAGCTAAGGACAATGTTTGATATAAAAACTAAAAATATGTTCTGTAATGGGAACTACTTGTTTCARAAAAAGTTATCTACTTTTTTATAACTCAGTGTACCAGTCTTCTCAAATATACCTGTTCTTACACTGAACAAACTATTGATAAAGTCAATATAGATTTGGAAGTCTGATGACTTATTTAAAGTATCCACAATACATAATTCACATATATTCCTATTGCACATTCTGTGTAACCAAAGAAAACAAAAAGTAAAGTTTGCAAAATGTTTTCTAGTTGAAAAATTTGTTTTCCATTTGAGGGCTTGCAAGTCATGGCTGTTAAATTTCCAAAGAATTCTTCATTAAATGACTTGGCTGAAATCTTCCATCTTTAACTCCCGCCATGTTGAGCGCCACTATCTAGATCGAATTTTCAATCAAAACCACAACAACCTCTGACAAAAATCATCTCCTTTAAATGCAACCATGACTGACAAGATGCAGATCAATGAAATAGACTACCAGAAAAAATACATATCTGAAAAAAAATCTCTATTATATTCACATTCAACTCTAATTTCATTTACATTTGACAATTTCATGCCCTATGTCACAACAATGTATCACACCAGCATTCAAACCTGACCACCTTCCTGCCTTTCCCCACCTCATTTTCTAGCATAAATGAGTACATTTAAAGAAATTCCATCTGTCTGTATTATTATATTTTTCCCTTTCCTAGAGCTTTGCCATTTGCCTTTTCAAACCACTAGTTCTCCAGGAGCTCCTTGCTCCTTGGCAGCTCTTCTCTGGATCTGGATGTCTCCCTTCACTACTTCACCACTCATTTATCCTCTTCAGATTTCAGGAGATATACCAAGTGAGAAAGAGGACTAAAAAAT
Source organism: Rhea americana (assembly GCF_003343005.1). Classification (NCBI taxonomy): domain Eukaryota; kingdom Metazoa; phylum Chordata; class Aves; order Rheiformes; family Rheidae; genus Rhea; species Rhea americana. The sequence continues at coordinate 6,168,943 of NW_028186149.1, forward strand.
ACTGTTTTCTAAATAATCCCCTTAAAGAGTAACAATGTCAAGAGTACATGCTATTCAGCATACTCTGGCAACACAAATAAGCTGACCCAAGAAAGTATGGCCAATTATCAGAGTATATCATTCAAGCTTCATTACCTGTTATTTACGGYGTTAACAAGTGCTATACAACATTTAAAGGCCAACTGAAAATTATTTAACTTGTAAAAAAAAAATGTTGTTTGATAATCATCTTTTGTAAATTACTACCTCTTGAGTACCAGTAAGATACAACATTTACTGAACCCGGAAGAATCTCCTTCTGATAGCATTAGGAATTTAACAAAAAAAAAGACAAATTCAGACATTTCTTCAATCTATACTTCACAGTTTAAATACCAATGACCATACTTTCCAGCAAACTAGCAGAACCATGTCCCAAGCAAGCAGTTTAACCTGTGCTGGTTCAGGTGATGTCTCCTTTAATCCAGGTATCTTTGAATAATTTGCAGGAATTACTTAAATGTCATAGCCAGACAACTACTGGCAAATTTTTCTTCACTGATTAGTTGATTTATCAGTTTTTYCTAAGAACTAATAACAGCACAGCTCTTGAGGGGTTTATCATCTATGTGTGAGAAAATTCTGGCTAAGTAAGGCCTTTCTTCTCCACTCTTTGGCTAAATGTTGGTCCTTGAGCCAGACTTACAGAATCTGGGGCAGCTTGATTTCACTGATGTTTGTTTCATAGGGCCTATACCTGATCTATACAGCTGTCAGTCAATTATGCATGGGCTTCCATCTGTATCTCCTCACAGGAAAAACGCAGCACCATCTCCTCCTCACCCTGGTGATGCTAAACCCTGCATTCTGCTTATAATCAAAATAATTTCTCTCAACTCATGATGTAGTTAGGTCAAACCAGATAAAATTTCTTTTTAATGGAAATATCCTTTAAATAGCACTAACTTATGACACCATAATTATTAGCACTGAATAGATTGTGCAAGTCTATAACCTGGATTTTATGAATAATTTTTTTCTCCCATAATTTTCTTTCCTTATTTGTTTTACATTGAACACTTGAAGAAATGGGTGTCAGTAGTCCTAGGTTTAAATGATCATTTAATATGCCACATACATTCTTTTCCAAGAAAAGAAAGCATAAATCAGAAATTAAAGAGAAATCAGACTTACCAGCTGCTTCATTCAACCTTCCTTTTTTCACTATATAAAAAAAAGTAATTGATTATATTCAAGTAATGTTTTGATGACTCTTGCAGATTTTATTAAAAAAATAAGGATTTCAGTAGTTTCAAGAATTCATCACTATAAATGAAAATTATTCTTTAATCACAATGATGTTTTTAAGATAATATGATTCCTCTGTAGTCTTGAGGGAAGAGGAAAAATGCAGAGAATCTCTGCAGTTTACACAAATATCCTCCATAATAATTATACTGATTAGTTACAAGAATTAACTTGAATGGCACAGGAAACCATGCTCAGTAATGGCACCAGTAGTAATTTATACTAGACATTAGCAGCACATCAGAAGTACTGCTTTCTGTGCCATGTTTAGTGTTTGTAAATATATGTACTGCATTGAGGTTTTCTCCTATCAACCAGTCAAAATAAGAAACAATGATCCCCAAATTGTTAGAGCATTTATGATGCAGCAGGAGATATGTGGAAGCGGAGATGCACTCCAATGTTATTGGAAACATTTGTTACCAAAGTGGTGCAACAGGGTRCACCTGTAGAGTAAAACAGGAGTGTTGAGAACCCAATATTCATTCCACATCTACTTCAGAGATTTTACTTCAGACTCTCTCTACTGTCATCCCATAGACTGCATGCTCAATAACAGCTGGAGCAGATGAGGCATACTCCTAGAGTACAACTTTCTGTTGAGTTTACTTGAAAAGGAATATGATTTTTGCCCCTCAAACTCCTTTGTGATGCAAACTAAGTACAATTGGAGAAGAGCAGTAGCTTAATTTCAAAGCCAAAAATAAAAGTATAGTATATATGCTTCCTTTGCCATTTGGAATAAATATACACCTGTATATACACATACAATTGTCAGGACCATGTATTCATCTTCTGGCGTGTGAAAGATAAAAATTTAAATATCCTCCAGTAAGTGATTTGAAGTACAGACAGTAGATTTGGGGTACTCCTTGCCAAAGGATGTGATGGTGCAAGAAATCTAAATTAATTCTAAAGGAGACTGAAAACTATTTGGAAGAGAGATACACCAGGGGTTGCTAAATAGAAAAAAAAATGTGTCAGGATCAGAAATTACTCTCAGATGAAAATACACAGAGGTTTTGAGATTTCTGTGGATGGGGGATAATTACATATGCTTGCCATTTCTTCCTCTACCCTGTATGTCTGCTAAAGGACACTCAATACAAGCCAGTTAACAGTCTGTTTTTCAGTTCTTACTCCTAAGCAACAGTTCTACCTAGCAAGCTGTTACACAAATGGAAGATAACACCTCCCAAGCAGAGCTCTTCAGTGTACTTTGACAGAAGACTGCTCAGCTACTGAATTCTGAACAGATTTGGACTGAATGAAGAAGGGGAGCTGCTCAACCTCTAAAGACTGAAGCAACTCTGGGCATGCACTGAAATACTTTGATATCATTGAGACCCATGGACTTCAGATTCTTCTATGGCCAAGAGGCAAATACACAGAAGTTTCATTTCAGACATAAAAATCTTCCACTGGATCTGGCCTTCACTATTCACTTTTTTTTTTTTTTTTTTTTTTTTTAAAACATGAAAAAAGCATAAAAGGAAACTGAAAACAGTTCCAAAAAAAAAAAAAAAAAATTTGTAAACCCATAAACCCAGTGTTGTCCCTAGGTACCTATGTAGAATATCTCACTCAGCTGCACAAATGCCACTACTTTTAGTATTATGACCACATACTATATTGCAACAGCCACCAATCTGAGGTCAGATGTCATCAGAACTAAGAAAGCAAAATTTAATACTTGACAAGTGGCAGCACCGCCTGTAAAGAGCATTAATTTCCATTACATTAGAGATGACTCCTGTTATGAAGAGGGACTGTATAAAAACAGTCTTCGTACTTAATTTTGACCTGCTTACAATGATTTCCAGAAAAGCGTGCTTGCTCTGTAAGTATAATTATGTGTTCTCTGTCTGCCAGTCCCCTTAGTTCAATAATTCTGTTTATGACTAACAGTAYTGTTCTCATTACTGTTGCTAATTCTTTTGCTTTAACAGTAATAATAGTGGCAAAAAGCCATATAATTCTAGTAACATGCATATGATAACAAATATATATGGAATAAAATGCCACATGAATATGGTACATGGCTTGCAGCAGTATTCAGAATTCTGTCTATATGGAGCTTCCCAGGTATCAATTAATTGGAGTGCTACAATGGTATGCACAAAGAGACATTAAAAAGTAGTGCTTCCTCTTGCTTGAAAAGGAATACGATCAAAAAGTCAATGGATCAGTATTTAGTCATTCTGAGTAAACGAAATAAGAGGTAGTATGATCTTGAAATAGAGATAGAAGGGGATGATCCTGAGATGTTTCATTGTAAGTTGAAAAGAGATGAATATCATGAAAGCTGAATGCTTCTGTGTCAGCCAGACGAGAAGCTAAAACAAGAGCTATAAAATTCCATTAACATTTAATGTTTCCTGTCACTATAGCTGGAAAAGAAGACTACTCAGCAACTACCAAATTTCTCACTCCTTAGAGTTCCATTACTAGATCAAATGTAAGTGCAACCACAGGGCTAAAATTCAAACTTTGAAAAGACAGCACGCATGACTGCCAACATGTTGTGGCTGAAAACTCCATGACTTAGGAGGGCAATGGGATTGTCACTCTAAACTTAGTTGTGCTTTGGATTTCAACAGTTGTGTCTTTGACAAAGTGCACAGGTATACTTTCCTCTTAATGACGCTATTTTCTTCCTTTGTATTTCTGTTAGACTCTAGAGCCCAAACAAAGAAAGGCTGTGGCCTCTGATCCTTGTGCAAAACACTCAGTTTTACAAGTCCAACAAAGAAAGCACGATCAATTACAATATGGCATGAATACTCCCCTTGTGCTTTGTGATGCCTTAGGAAAATTGTTATCTTCCATGGCACAGATTCACCTGAGTTAAGGCAGTTTCATGCAAACACAAGAGTGATTGGTGTTGATGCAAACTGTCTGAACTCCAGCCGACAAGCAACAGAAATTACTTAAGTTACAGATCTCATAAACATTGCTTCCTAAATGTTACAAGCCTCTGCCAAGAGGAAAATTTATTATATATACACACACATACACACACACACACACATATATATAAAAATAAAATACACACATTGAAAGGGAAAAATATTCTCTTCAAATTCCTTTAAGTGCCAAGAAAACTAACAGTACCACAGAATCCACCAGCTATATAATTCTATCATTTTTACATTTTATAAACTGGTTAATAGTCAATTTATACTGATGTGTCTGTTCTACAGACMACGCAAAAACTTAGTAAGTACACAAATACTACACTAAGGGCAAATTGGAGGCCAGGTAACCAGTAATACTACCCATCATCTCAAAAAGCTACTTCAAAATTCTTCTCAATAATAGATTCGCAGTGATTACTCAGAAGATTCACAGATAAAACAATTTCTTATGTGCAATCAAATAAAGAATTCACTACTACATATTTATTATGCCTGATAGAAGACATGCCTTTTACTTCACCAACTAAAAAGTAAAAAGCATTCCAAATTCTGACTTTAACAAATAGAAGTTCCACTCCACAGTATTGCTTTCACTGATGAAGAATGCCCCAAAGCTAATAGTATTTGACTCATACAGTCACAATACCTACCCAAATCTAATCTTGTCATCATTTTTGATCAAGTGTATGACTAAAGTCTGTGAAATTTAGATTTTTTAAAAAGTAATCTTGTATTTTCCTACCCTATCAATACACACAAGACAGTTCAGAGTTAAATTGAATGAAACAGCTCCAAACACTGCAGCAGTTCAACCACTCTGCAAGTGCGCAGTTTACAGACTGCACTTGCTTGGCTTCCCTTGAAGCAAGCACTGAAAGAAATATTCCCATTCATTTTAATTACCAGCCCACATCTGCAGTTYACTAAGGTGCTTTTTTATAGCTGCCTACTACACATTTGCCACATCTGTGAAGGAGCTTGCTTGATAAGAAAAACCTACCTTTTATAAAGAGAAGTTCCATTCTGGTAGAAAATTATTTTAAAGAAYACCAATTAAAGTGATCCTCTTTTTTAGAAATAAAAATAGTTGGCTTGGTGAAGATTAGATTAGTGTTTTCCCCTGTTTCCTCATTGCGAGTGTGCTTGGGTTTCACTCTTCCTGCATGCTCCTCCCATGCTTTGCATGGAGGAAATACAGCCAATTGATGGACTGGACAAATTCTTCCTCCCTCTATATATATATATATATTTGCTGAGATGGAAGTGTAGAGGAGAAATACTACAGTTGTTTTCTCACCTTCTATCCACTATATGTAGCTGTCTCTAGGCTAAATACATTTCTGAGTGTCATTTTTGCAAGCAGTAACACCAGCACATAGCAACTATTTTACTAAGGACATACTCTTCTTAGTTTCTTAAATTCTTGAATTTTGATTTTAATACATTCAAAGCATCTGAGGTGGAACACGGAAGGTTTAATTTTTATTTACAGGTCCGCACACTCAGAATCTTTCTTTTACTACATCAGCTACAGCTAAACATACATAGGGTTAGTTTTCTAAAATAAAGCACAAATAAATATTAAACATAAGGAAATACAAGCTGAATTTTAACTTGCTTCATGATTTTCTTCACTTTTGGCACTTGTTATTTTTCAATAATTAAATATGCTCTTGCAAAGTCATAATATTTTACTGTAATACTCAAAATGGCCTGAAATCACTATTGAAAGCTATGCTGTTTATGACTACTTGTTTAGATTAATGTTGTAGTTTATTTTTAATTAGATTCATCATACATTTTTGTAAAATATAACATTTGACTTCTTAAGCTGTTCAATCTGCATTGTATTGTAAACACAGCTTTTGGTCTTAGATGTTAAAATCCTTAGAGGAGCGACTGAGCAAGTGAGCGTGCATGTGGTGCTGGGGAGGCATAGACCYGAATTCAGTATCTAGTGAGTGGCTGCCTACAATTCCAGGGAACTAGATCTGACAGCCAGTAAGGTCAGAAATCATAGAATCAGTAAGGTTGGAAGGGACCTCTGGAGATCATCTAGTCCAACCCCCCTGCTCAGCAGGGTCACCTAGAGCATGGTAGACAGGGTTGCATCCAAGTGGGCCTTGAAGATCTCCAGAGAAGGAGACTCCACAACCTCTCTGGGCAGCCTGTGCCAGTGCTTCGTCACTCCCACAGTGAAGAATTTATGTTCCAATAGGAGAGTCAACAAAATTCAGGACAAAATTTATTAAAAAAATCAACAGTCACACTGCAGAATGTCTATGGTCTTGAATTTTTTGCTACATAAGCGTTTACTAATGTTGTTATATTCTTGCATAATAGCATCATCCTAAAAAGTTGTTAACACACCACTTTTTGGTATTCTCTTTTAAATTAGTATATTTGCATCTGAATTTTATTTATTCTGAACAAGTTTCCCACAGCAGTCATGTTCTCACAGCCAGAGTCTCACTTTATGCAAATGATGAAGTTCCACTGAAATTAACAAAGTTAGTCTGATTTATGCTGGCTGAGAACCTGATCCTGAGCTTGCATTTGGCTTAAATAAAAAAAAGTCTACTTGGAGAGAAAAAAAACACCTAATCACTGCTCACTTAAGGTTCAGAAAACAGTACTTAGAGTCCACACTAAGCCTTGGCATAACTCAAAGTTACACAGCTGCAGCTCTGACTTCTCAATCTATGGGACATTGCCTCCTCTTCTTTCCCTTCTACCTACCTTCTCAGGTACCAGGGCCCTCAACATGGAATCCTGAGATTCTCCTACACTCTGACAGGGTCTGACTGCAGCACCCTCAAAAACAAACATGTTTGTCCAAGAGGTGCCAAGTATTACTGCATCTAGTATCTAAAAGTCACCTATTCTGAAATTAYGAGTTAAGTGATCATAGAGTTTTCTTCAAACAGGGATAATTCAAACTTGAATATAAAAAGAAGATATCTACAATAATAAGAAAGTTATAGTCCATGTAAATACTCATTTCTGAAAGAGTTCCCTTATAAAATTCATTTTTGTACAAAATATCTGTATTTTTAAAAAGCTCAGTCATGGAAACTGTTTGCTTTTTAAACTTTAGACAATGGCTCCATTTGAGTGAGTGATCACAAAGAAAATGCACAAAGGACCATCACCAGCCAGATGACACTTCCAGCTGGGAAGCAAACTATTAACAAAAATGTACACAATGAAAAATATTCACTTCCTTAGAGTCCCTTCAGTTCTCTGGCTCTAATAGCTAGAACAGTCACTGTGGTTCATTTACTTCACTGTGAGGTCACTGTTGAGACTTTCTCATATAAACAACTAGGAATGATGTTATGGCAGTAGGGTGGGAAGTACACAGAGAACACCAGAACAGAGGCTGAAGGTTGCCCTGTGAATTGAGAACAGGGTATGTGCAAATGCTCCTTCATTTGGAAAAACTGTTTATTATATTTAACAAAAAAGTAATGGAAAGCAGTAGGCTGGAACAAGCTGTGTCAAGATGATGTTTGAGTAAAAGGCATGAGAGCAGAAGCTGCAGGATAGCAAGTATGTTTCACAAAATAGTTTCTGTACTTTTAAGCAATTACCTTACTGCTTAGCCATGTCTTCCCTAGCGTTTTTCTCTTCTGATATTATCACTTCTTACTTAATGCCTGATATGACATTTAGGACTAYAATTTCACTGGAATTAAAATCTCAACACTGCAGATCCAAACATAGAATCAAGAACTTACAAGCATTGAAAAAGGAAGCAAAAGGAATCATTTGCCTTGCATTTCTATCTAAACCATAGCAAAACTGTCCATACTTTCAAGGCCAGTGTATTTTAGTAGAAGAGAGTGATCAAGAGCAGTGCTGTTATTAAGGATGTCAGCTGACATCTGACACAGTGCAATGATCTGCTTCCAAACGATATATCTATTTATTTTTGTAATGCAAATTCTCAGCTGATCAAAAAGGTATAGTTTTTTCATTTCTGTGAAATTAAGCTTTTTCTAGTGAGGATTTGTCTTATGTATTATTTTTTACTACTTGTCTTTTCTGCACTTGAATTTATATGGCACATATTAGCAAACTGAAGCCTGCCAGCATTGTTCCGTTAACTCATCAAAAGCAAGGAGATTTCAGCCTGATGATTTATGTACTTGGCATTAAAACTACATATTGTTCTTCTCAGGAAGTTCTTTCTCTACAGGATACTTGTAATACAAATATGGTCATGAACCCATGTATTTTAATACAATATATTGCATACCAAAGACAAGGAAAAGGGCATATCTGAATACTGATTACAATAACATGTGGAACATCTCAACTCTCACAGAAAAATGGAAATAAGCAGAGTATTTTAAAAATTCTTTTTTGTAGTAAAAAATTGTGGAGAAAAAAATTCCTAATTTTAATTTAAATTAGAAGTATGCAGTGCAAGAGCAAAATCTCTTGCTTTCCCAATATTTCAATTTAYGTATATATTTTTAAATAACTTCTCTTTGGAGCCCTAACATTTCACCTTTCCTTCTAAAACTGGCTTGAAAAGCATTACTTAGATTTTGCATATCAATAAAACAAGTGAGCTGAATTTTGATCTGATCAACACTCACAATTACCTCAAACTAGCACATGAAGCAACATGCCAGCCCTCATCAARAGATTCAGATGAACTGGTTTTGGCCGTTCCCTTGAAGTTAATCATTGCCTTAAAATAGAAACTAGTGTGAGAAAGTTTATTAGGGGAAAAATTTTACACAGTCTTCAAATCAAATTAATCAAAAAAAATCTTTATCATCACTACTATGATCACAGTAAAACAGAAAGCTGAAATAAATGATCAAGAAATGAACCAGTAAAGTCAGTTTTCCCAGCTAGTTCASTTCTGTCTTTTAGAGATACAGGTTTTGCATCCATAGATGTATACTGTAATTTTCAAGAAACTCCGTAAGTAATAGAAGACAGAAATAATGAACTTACTAAYAAAATACACTACCAAATACTTTGTCAAAGAGATAGAATGCACAGAAAAAAAAAAATCAGCTGATTTGATAGGAACTACAAATTAGATCAGTTCAGTCCTTGCCTCCTAAAGAAAATATGCACAACTATGGCTAGGGACAATAGTGAATGTTTTCTGGGCTTCACAGGGATCATCTTGACAAATGGGCTTGATGCACTGGGCTTATTCTGTTTCAACAAGAAACAAACGAATTGTCATTCTTTAACATGTTACATATTATTAACCACCAAGTATATACATATGAATTCTAATGAAAGATCTATTCACTCAGATTTTGGAGATTAATAACAAAAAACAAGCCACAGGAGTAAAAAAAAATAAGTTTTAACAAAGATAAAACTAACATGTCACATTTATATTCAACATGTCTTATATGTTATATTCACTGGAATTAATAGGTTATTAGGCTAATAATAGGTTTAACTAGCAGCTCTTCTCTTATTCTATCACAGGAAAATGGTGTTTCATTTATAAACAAACCATAAAAGCTTAATATAATAAGCAAACCATTCCACAAATCTTGGAATGTTGAAAAACTCAACACCTAGAGTATGACAAAACTATCATTTTTAAGTTGGTCTTAAGCTYTGGAGAAACAGATTAGTGAATCCATTTAAAAGTGAAAGTTCTCATGCACAAATTTTATGTCACTTAACATCTTTCTTCCTTGGTTCCAATTTCATAAAAATTGAAGAGTTACCAATTACCTGTCTCATAGAGGTCGCGTTGGAATTAATATCCATATAGTGTTTTAGGATCTTCTCAAGAAGAACACTACAAATAGAGAAAAAAATATTTTTACTGATTTATATAAATAGAAACTGATTATGTACAAACCAGTAGCCACTGCATTGCTATTCTTACTGGGCACAGGACTGCATACTTCTGATTACAGCCCTTAAGTTGGGGTACCGTTCTGACCCAACTATGAGTTCTGTCTCTTCAATGACATAGTTATCTGGACCACTGAAGTCACGTGCCAATGAAGTCTCTGCAGCTGGCTTCCCTCTGCCACCATTTCTGCCACCATTAAATGATCAATAAGCAGGATAGATCAGGAAAAGATACCTTACACAATACACAGAAATATGATCTCTGAAATAAAAATGTATTTGCTTTTAAAAATCTATTTTAAGTTAATCATGATTTTATAAAGATTTTTTCTTGTTAGTTGCTTTGTTTATCTGTATGATTTGTGTGAGATTGTTTACTGCCACTCAAACATTCAACTATGCTCATTTATAGCTATAGTTAAAGAGCAATATGAGATACTAAGCTTTAATTCCTGTTATATTTGGATAAGATTGTCTGAGAAGGACTAGAAAATTCTCAAAAGCAGCTTAGCTCACTAGAGGCCCAATCAAACATGTACTCAGTCACTGAATGCTAAAAGTGCAGGTCTGCCTCCTGAGAAAGGAAGCCTTCCTGTCTCTTGGATGTGTTGCTCACATTCTAATGCGCAGAGACTTAGTCTTCTTGACTGCTTTCATTTTACACCTAGAGACACCTAGCGGCTAGAGTCTAGTTTGCTCTGAAGGACACCAACGACTTTTCCTCCTTGAATGAACTCCAGGTATTTTCAGATCTTATTTTTATAAGCCATAGCACAGCATAGGTATTCTACTTTTCAAATAAAAATGAATTACAAGAAAGAATGCTATTTCATACTGCATGTGAAAAATGTGAGCTGATCAAAAAATGTCACTTTTTCCCCCCCCCTTACGATTTACGTATTTCTTCAGATGTATATTTAAACATACCTTGAACTTCCCCCTTCTTCCTCCCACCCCCAAATGACCATGGAAAATATGCCTTGCTTTTACAAGATTTCTTTCATCTGCTTTATAAGACATTCCTCCCATCTGTATATTCTTCCACCACATATTCAAAACATTATTACATGAATTGAAAACAAAAACAAAGGTTATAGAAATTCTATTTCTCTTCCTATGAAATGGCTAGATCAACCCAGAAAAGAGGTATATACATTTTTCCTATTTAGCAAAAAAAAATTTACAGTAACATTATATATGACTTAAAATATTTCATGCTACCTCTTAATGGAAAAAAAACATTCAACCTATGAGGAAATAAAATACATGCTAAAAATTTTCTTTCATATTCTCCTTCTCCTTGATAAATGTATTAATTTAACAATAAAAACAAGTGAGATTACACTGCTCTTCACATGTTGATAAACATAAAAGCAGCTCACCTGTGTGAGCCAGGCACATCAAGTCACCCTGAGAAGTCCTCCCAGTCTACTTAATTTTGTTTTTAATTTGGACTGAAGTTTTCAAGAGAATTAATACAAGTGATATCTCAGTATTAGCACTGCATAGGAGTTTTTTGGAACATGTCTTTTTAATTGTTCCATATCTCAATACTTGTTTCCTAAGAAACTTTTCATATGAATAAAAATCAGTTAACTGGAGAGCTGCAAATAATTCCTATATGCTTTCTGAAAATTGGCAGACTTGCTTCATCTGGCCAAGTATGTTTATGTATTAGATTTGGAGGAAATGCTGAGTAAAAATGAACGAACTGTTCTATTCAATTAACTGCTACTGTATCTCTCCTTCTTTGCTGGCCTTCACTTCTCACTTCAGTTCTCCTCTATTCTCTCTCCTGTCTTGGTGTTTGTTCTTGCAGCTAGGATACTGTGCATTTCTTTTGTGGATGGCTGTATTTTCTTACACTGATTTATACAAGTACTTTTAACTTCATAGATAGTCCTACTAATGTGCAAGGCTCAATTCAGATTCTTTTCCAGAATATTCGATTTTATTCATTTTATTTATCAAATTTGTTATCTTGGCATCTGTATCTCCTTCTAAACATAATTCACAAATGGATGACATTTTCCATCGTTTTGTGTATGTTTTTATGCATGCAATCATCCCTCTGAATTTATTTGAGTGCTTGGATCTTGCTAGCTTTCTTGATGTCAGTAGAACTCCTCCACATGCAAAAAGGTGGCAGAACAGAGTCCCTAAGAAAATGAGTAAAGCTCAGTAATTCTGTCTCTCCTCTCCACTCTTGCATGAAAAAAGGTATTTCTAAGCAACAAGACTAGTTAGTCTGATCTGTGATTTAATAGAGTATTTTCTCACCCAGTCAGCCCTGGTAATCTTCAGAGTCTGCAATTAGTTATATATGCTGCAAATTCCATGTGCCTTCTCTTAATGCTTTAAAACAGTCTCCATATTTGGGACACACAATAATTGCATTCAATCTGTATGGGCTCTGTGCCTGTTTTTTTTTTTTTTTTTTTTTTTTAAGTGTAATCCTCTCTTTAGCTCACTTAAGAGCAGTGGAATCCACAGAAATCAAGTATTAGCTGAGATTTATTTCCAGAATCTGTTTAATACACRTACCAGAAGTGGTTATATTTTTAGTATTCCTTGTATATGTACTATTTTTAAAAATATCTGTAATAGTTCAGTATTTTGAACCTTTTTTAAAAAAATCATTTTATACGCTAAAGTCACCTAAAATGTATTTCTAACCCAAGTATTTCCTGTCCTACTTATGGGATAAGTAACTTCTTTCTCCTGATACCTCATGTACCACAAAAGTAAAAAGTAAAGGAAAGTCAAAGGAAATAAAGCTGCCATAACTGTCCACATTGTATGGTTTTACAGAAGCAAGACTACTGAAAAGATGTGGTCATAATGCTTACTGTATGGAATTTTAAGATGGGAGGAAAATTGTCAAAAAATTCCGTGATCTTTTACTTCTCAAAAGGCAGATGAATATTTCTACAAGTTTGAAGTGTAGTCAAACTGCAGTTCAACAGCAACTCCAGTTTCTGTACTTCAAGCAAAATTAGGCAGTTAATAGGACTGAAAGCAAAAAATAATAATAAAAAAAAAATCTCACCTCCTTGTTCTCCTGGTGCTCCCTCTAGTGTCTGAGGGGGAGAAAGGGAGAAATACATTTACAGCAATTACAGTAAATAAGCAAAGACATTCTTATGTCTTACAATTAATAATATTGTGAAATACATATTTCATTCCCTTGCTTTAATTCCAGAATGCAACTGCAGGTGGGGACCCATACATACTAGAGCAATTTTTGAAATTGCATTTATTCTCATAAAAGCAGTGATTTAATCATTATCCTTAGGTATCCAAAAGTGAACATAACATAATTTATCTTTGCAAAACAATAGCTCCATTGACATGAAATGTGACATTTTTCATCAATATTTCATCATATAATACAATAAATTTTTAATCCTTGACAACTCTGCCCTAATGTAATGCTGTTTCATGTTTCACCATGTGACACCTGTCAACAATGTTGTTAACCACTAATTGTTTATTCATCCCAATAACATCCCTTGATTTCTAATTGAAGACAGATAAATATTCACTTTGTTCAAGTTACTTTGCTGCCTGCTCAGATGGAGGGAAAAGGCCATAAGGGAGCTGAAGAGAAGGTGGAAAGTAATCAAATAATTACAATAATTATGTGAGAGATTGAAATTATGTAGTCTGAAAGGTTAATAAATTAGTCAATTAAGATTATTGCTCATTAAAGGAAAGAAACATACAGGAACAAAACTCTGGATCATAAAAAAAAAAAAATACCGAAAATTTGCATTTGTAAAAGTTCTTTCAAAGTGCTTTCAATTAATAGATCTCAGGGCTTTCCACAATGGGATTAAATCTCATTTTTATCAAATTACAGATGAAGAAAGTGAGTCACTGACATGGGAAGTTAGCTGCACAATGTCTCCTACTAGACCAGTGCCTAAATCTGCAATAGGACATGGGGTGTCCGAGTCTAGCACTCGGATCATTAAGCCAAAATAATCTTCAACAAGAATCTCAAAATACCTTAAAAGCTTCACCTACCCTGCCTGTTGCAAATAATATCTAGATAAAATGAGATTAAATGTTCTGCATGCTAGACCAAAAATTACAAATGGAACTGGAATTATAATGCAAGCATGTGCTTAATAACAGCACGTGAAAATAATGCCTAAAGAATGCAACTAGGAGCTGATGATTGCAGCCTTGAGGCAGAAAGTTTACTATTTGAGACTGGGGCGAGGGCGCAACACAATTCCTTCAGAAGAGTGCCTTCCCCTGCCTACATCATTCACTGTCTACACTCTTCTCCTTTGTGTACAATTTTATCTGTGAATTGTCTATGCCTCCCTTGCGAGGGTCAGGCAGTCCAAGTCAGTGGATCTCTTTCTCCCCAGCAGAGAGGTGATCTCTGTCGAGCTGAAGGGCATTATCAGTCTTGATTTGTTGTTTGTGCACGTTCTACCCTTCTCTACCAGGTATCAGGTGTGATACTTCCACTAGTGATACATTTACCTTTGACTATGATTCAATATGGATTTCTATTCACTAATATTCTGTGCACATTATAAATTATTCATAAACAGTATTTTGAGGCAAGGTAAGTTTTAAAACTTATTTTCAGATGCCAGCCAAGCTGATGYCTTGGGAGGTAAATTGATAAGTCCGTTCAATCTGTTTTTTCATAATGCAGGCTCTTGCCAAGACCCAGTGCCACATAATGGGAAAAATATATACACTAGAAAAATATATCCAAATATTAAACCTTTGTAATCTTACCTTCCTGTACGGGTGCTGTCTTTGCTCCAACATTTTCAGTTTTTGTGTGTGTATGTATCTGTACTCATATGACAAACATTCCTTTTTTACATAAAACTACTGCACATCATAATATGTAAGGGTAAGTAATGGGTTAGATCTTTGACTTCATCTAATTTTTTTATACTACTGTAATGGCCCCTAAGGGACTTGACTATTGCTTAGCAGCAGCATCCAATGATTCCTTTTGCTCAAGAAGATAGAGGGCTAAAGAAAGAGCGAGAAATGAAGACAACAATGAACAGAATAAGGGGCCAGGTTTAGCTCAGTTGGTTTGAGCACAGTACTGCTAATGCCAAGGTCATGGGTTCAATCCCCACATGGGCTATGCTGAGGGTTGGACTAGATGATCTCCAGAGGTCCCTTCCAACCTTACCATTCTATGATTCTAAGATTTCACAGAAAAGGAGAAAGACATTTGGTGCACCTGATAATCAGTCAACATTAAGAGAAATATTATGTAAAAATTACTGTAATGATTCCAAAATTGTTTCACTCCCACAGGTAACAGTATTTTTGGCATCATTCTTAAAAGTCTAGATTCAGTTCTTAAAGCATATACCAAAAAAATCTCACTTTCTAATTTCTTAAAACAGTTACATAATACCTAAGTTACATAATGTTGAAGATATGGTTGAAAACATGAAATTTAAGCTTGGAAAACACAGACAGCRAAGAAATCCTAAACTTCAAGATATGTTATCTTAAAAATTTGTGGTATCTTAAAAAGAACTGCATGATTTTTATAAAAGTATGTCATTGTGAATACAATTTTCAGCGAATTCCCTCGAAAGACTTTTATTGCCTACACTGTGATTTGAAATTTTTCTTGAGYGCTTCTGACAGGAGTTACATGAGTTCAGCTTGAGAAATAACGGTAAAATTCAATTTAGCTCTTATGATACACACTTGTATGTGAGCATTTTACACAAGTACACTCTTGGCTTATATCAACTTGGTACAAGCTAAATTATCATTAATCAAGGTTAAAACATACATACAAAACTGCCACCATTTAGGGAAATTTGTCCAACATCATCCCAGTTAAACTAATGGAAAAGAATGCAGTCTACATTAAGCCGCTACTGCACAAATGCTATTTAATGTGCTATCTCTGTAGTAGTTCATTTGTTCTTTCTAAAATGAATGGACAAAAAATGGAAACAGAACACAAATGTTACAGTGGACCTGGGAGGTGACTTTTTTCAGGTAGGATAAGTACTGTTAAAAAAAAATGTATCATGGGATGCTATCATGTCTACATTACATTAAAACTTCTATCATTTAGAAAGATTGAGGAACTGTGTATTTCTAAACACAATACTTCATACTGTAGCAATTGGAAACGTAACAAACACTTGTTTTTTAGGATATTTGGAAACATAACTAGTGTATTTGATACATATACTTAGCATAATCAGTATTTCTATTGTTATCAATAGCCAGTATCTATTACCATATAAACATATTCAAATTATAGAATGTGTGTGTGTGTGCGTGTATACATATATATGTATACACGCACACACACACAAACAGCTATTTAAAAAAAATTGTTTTTTTTACCAAGGTAACTGATGTAGCATTGAAAAACAAAATAGGAACAACACTGTTGCTTGACCCTCTCTGAGAGTAACATGCAATAAATTCTTAGGAGTGACCTTACCTTCATATCAAATTGTGCTAAAATGTATGTGACAGTTTTTCTTATGGAAACCACCACCCATCAGTGAGTGAGGAGAGGCTGTCAAACTCATTTATTTAGGCTCACAGGCAGAATTCACTGTTCCTAATAAAAGCCAAAAAGCAAAAGCAGTATCTGGTTTATCCATTAGGTTACTCAGTCTCATACAATTATTTCACTTTCTTGATAAGCATCTTTTGTTTATAAAAGCTAGAGCTGAGGCTCTTATGAACACCATCAGCTTCAGAGGGTGAGTTTTATCTTTTCTGAAAAAAGAAAAAAAAAATTAAATTGACTTGTATCATCTCATTTCGCTCTCCAATTTTGATGRTAGTCACATTGCAGAAGAAACTCCCCAGAAAAGGTTCCTCTAAATTTTCAGCTAAGATACTAATTACAAAATTCTTTACTTGTAGTGAAACAATCTAATCAAATGTCATCATTTCCAGTATCATTTGCCTAAATAAAGCCATTCATAAACTGCACAAATATATTACAACAGAAAATGTGCTGAAAGCTGAACTACAGAACCAGTAAAACAAACAAACAAAAAAGTAGGGAGAGACRTAACTCAAGAATTCAGATACTTCATGAGGTTTTTATTCTTTTTCATTAAATGGCTTACTTTAAAGAGGCAGTCTACAGATTCTTCAAAATATTACTTACTCTCTCGGAGTAGCTTCTTACAGACTATACTGTCTTAGCATAAACGTGAAATAACTCAACAGCATGAAAATAAAAACACTGTATGCTTAAGCTATCATACCAGTTACTGTACTAAAACGGGAGAAATTGTGAGCACAAAAGATATACTTAAACCTCATCATGTCTTCCAGTTTTTTTTTTAATCTTTCAATTTCTTTGAAAAAAAATAAATGGGTAAATAAACTTAAGAAGCTGTATTTTTAGAGAGAGAAACTTTTTGTACTAGGGCAAGTCTTGTAATTTTGTTAGCAGGTCTATACGTGACTCCAATAAAGTACTTCAGGAGTAAAAATGAACTTACCCTTATACTGCAGTTTCAGTCTGCTCCTTAAAAGAGCTTGTTACAGCCCCTGTCTTCTCAGGGCTCAACCTTTGAAAAGGAAGATAAAGAACACTGAACAAAGAGAGATCAGAAGTAGGTTGTTCCCCACACACATTCATCATTCACTGCAATTACATCTAAGCCTAAATTATGAAACAATAAGTCCTAATTTTTTTTAAAAAAAACTTACACTCCTGATAATAGAAGCTATTCATATTGTGAGATACTAGCTTAGACCCCAAATACTGACACCTGCAGCTGATTCCAAGTTCCTGGGGGGAAGGAGGAGAAGCGAGCTAACCTAGAAGCACCTGACTGGAGGCTCACACATGGAGACTGACACTCGAACTACCTCACAGAAGAGGTAGTCTCCTATTCTTCAGGCCTTCACCCTGCTCCGACAAGCAGAAATACTGTTAGGACCGTATTTAGAGGAGGGCGGGTCCCCTCAATGAGCCCCCTGCACCTCGCCACATGCATAAGGCCACTGCAGTAAGATGGCGGCTGTACCTGTGAGGCCCGCCTTGGGCGGGGCGGGGCGCCGCGTGGCGGGCGCGGCCTGCCGCTGCGGGGGCGCGTGCGCGCCATGAGGCGAAGGGAGGGGAGGCGAGGCGAGGCAGCGTGAGGTGGCGGGCGCGGGACGTGCGCGGTGCTCCCAGCCTGGAGGCGCCCCGCAGCCTTTTCCCCTGGGCCCTGCTTTCCCCCAGGATTTGGCCCTGTGTCGGCGGGCCGGAAAGCTGCTGCGTACTGCGCTTCCCCCGCGGCTGCCCGGCCGGCGGCTCGCGACGGGCAGAGCGGGCTCCCGCCGGCCTGTGCCGCCCTGCACCGGCCGCCGCCGGCTCGCGGCCAGGGCGGGCGCAAGGGCGGGCGCAGCCGCTGCGGAGCGGGATAAAACCTGTCCTCGCTCCCGCGCCTCAGTGCTGTCGCTGCCGCCGCTCGCGGTGCCCGGGCAGCCGCTGGAGGTAGGGGAGTTGCTGTGTCCCCCGAGCCCCTGGGCTCGGCGGGGGCCGGGCGCAGCGCGGCGCGCCGGGGAGGGGAGGGGGCTCGTGCCTGCAGGCAGAGCCTCGGGCGGCGCAGCTGGGCCCGGCGGGGAGCCGGGGGCCGCGGCGGCCGCCCGCGGCGCCGCTGCTGCCGGGGGCCGCGGGAAGGGGCCCGCGGCCGCTCCCTGCCGCCGCAGCTGCGAGAGCGGTGGGGCGGGCCGCGTCCCTGCTGGGGAGGAGGCTTTTCGAGTGGTGCGACGGCCCGTCTTTCCACTCGGGCCACATTTCATCAAAGTTGCTGGCAGTTTTCGGAGTACCCTTGACTTTAAAATTGTTCTCGGTCCCTTGTACRTTTAGAATCAGCTATAAGCTTCTTAAACTTTGATACCTGATACTAGGTTTCTCAGTTGACTTTGCTAATTCCATACATTACCTTGGAATGAGATGTATATATTCTGTCAGCTGTGTTGGGGTGCGCATAGTCACTGGGCTTCCTTGAACGGGGCACTGTGTGAAGACAYATCAGGGTGGAAAATACTAGCAGATTGAAACAGTTAGTGCTTTGGTGCTTGTTTTAATGGTGTCATTTTGAATAGATACAAAACCATATAGTAGAAATAAAGCTCTTCTAGAGCAATTCAGTGACTTTTCCATTTTTGCTTTAGAATGGTTCCTTGTTGGGGGTTATTGAAATTAGTTGGAGGAGTCATTTAAAACCTTGTGGTGCCACTCATGTTTCTGTCATGATTACATTTTTAGTCACTGCTAGGGACACTAACAATACCTTCTTAAAACTTTACTTATGTTTTAATTAAATTCAATAAACTTACTTAATTAAATGCAGAACTGTCTTTTGGGAACGCTCATTACATAAATGGCTGTAATGTGAACTACTGCTCAAAATGTTTGTGTTAGCTGGTAGGATTGCATTACAGGACAAGAGCAGGCTTTTTTTGTGTGTGTTAAAAGAAAGTTTACAGTAAACAGAACTGTAATCCATGCATTGCAATGCACTGAATCAGTTTGGACTTCGATTCTCCTTTATTATAAAGTCTCACGGCTCTTTGGCAGATTTGACTATACATATATATGTATGTAATAAATTAGTCAGAATTGTTTACACTGAACAGCTGCATTGCCTATTGCAAGGAGCAGTGTATAGATGAGTGAAACTATACAAAAAACAATGAGAAAATGAGAATTTTTTCAGTTGACAGAATTTGATAATCTTCRTTGTGATGCAATTGATTACACCAGTGATTAGTGATTATTGTTTTATTACCTAAAGGACAAAGGCTGGTGAAAAAGTCTTAGTTATTTTATTCATAGCATCTGATTCCAATTTTGTTTATTGTTTCAACATTCCTGAGCACAGGGTGGCTAAACCAAAAACATCATCTCTCTGATCAACAGACTTTTTTTTCTTAAATGAGTTCAAGGTCATGTAAGGAAGACAACCTGAGGGACTTAAAGCTTTGATGCATATTCACTACCTCTGTGTTTGAGATTTTTTTTCAGTAGATTTCTCAGGCTTAACATGTCAAGACCTATACCAAATTTTGTATCTTTTACTTTGAAGTAGAGTAAATGAGAATTAATTCTGTAAGCTTAATTAAGGCTAGTTTATTATAAAATCGGATATTTCATACAAATATATAAATGCCGTTGTATATCATATGTGAATTTTGCTTGTATCTGTGGCACAAAGTCTTGATGTAGACTTAAATTCTACTATTCGCTACCCTTTCCAGGTTATGTAGGACATAAACCTGAAATAGGAATCATCCTAGCAGACATTTTCATCCATTTGAGCGTTTGTTGAGGTCATTGGCTCTTTAAAGGACATAAAGGGCTCTGGCCAAAGCCAGCTAGGGAGCTGTCTTTTTGCTGACACAGCGAAGTGGCACTTCTTCATATGGCAAACTGTTATTTTTCATTAGCAGTATAGGTAACATATATCAAATTAGGTTTAAAACCTGCTTGTGTTTGTCAGTAAGAGGCCATTTTATAAAAATCAAAGTTTACATTCAGTAGAAAGTGATGGCCCTCTTGTCATGTGCTTTCCTGTAGGAATTGATGAGCATTGAGTGAATTTTGTAAGGCCTAATAAAAGCTCCACTCAGTAAGGCATCTCACCAAACTTAAGTGTTTGACTAGCTCTATCAAAGAACACACAAATAATACTATTTGTGTGCTTAAAGCTTTGAAAATAGCAAATAATTCACTTGTAAGACTCTGCAGTACTTAAACAGTATTTCATTTTCTGTAGGTGTCAACTGTTGTTCTAGGTGTTAGAACATTAAAACGTTATGTTGCAGACAGTAAAAACAAAGTGATGGTTTAAAARAAAACTTATGGCTCAGAACAATTGTACGGTATATTTTTTTGAAATAAATTTTGCATATACACAGAATCCTTGATAAATGTGTTTTAAAAACAAGTCTGTTAGCTCATTGCTAACATTCCATTGTTTATTGTCAGCCAAATATACAGCTGTTTTGATTTTTATTGTTGAAGCGTTTAAGTGCAAGAAAATGAAAATTTATATTTTTGCACACTTTAATTTTTCCACTTAGCAAAATAACATCTTGTGACACTTTTTTTAGCAAGCTTAAGGTAATTTATTGGGTTGTGAAGTAACTTCAAGGAGATGAAGGTTATTCTGACCCTTATGATAGTGTGTAAAGTACAAGAGTTCTGAGTTGCTGATGTTTTTGCTGCCCTATTTCCCAGTTTAGGTGCAACATAAACTATTTTAATTAATATTGTGTCACCAAAAGGTTTTGAAATGGCCAATTGAATTCTGCCAAGATAGAGTCTTTTGATGAAAACATATCTTTATTGATTGTAGAAGAAGAAAATCATTCTTAAAATGAAATCCAGAGAAAAATCATATCCCTCAGAGAAATTTTCTGAGTGGCAGGCTGAGATTAACATCATAAAATTGAATTTGTGCTGCAAACCTTTGATGTAATCAGCAGCTGGGAGATGGTGTTGCCCTTACTGTGCTCTTTCTGATTGTGGTGAATTATTGTGTGGAATGAAATAAGTGTTTCTTGTGTCACTCGTTCAAGAAATACAAACAAGGTATTACTAGGTGGCTCTTGCTAGTTAAAAATGGGTTATATTGATTCCTGGTCCCAGTCTCTTGCTCCCTCGGACTGCAAAAGCAGTATGTTYCCCCCCCAGAGGAGATCTGAGTGTCACTCAACAGTGACTCCTCTGGCCGATTAAGGAGTAGCACTGACAGATCCCGAGGGAGGTCTCATTAGATTTTAAGCTGGAAGTATAGTGGCAGGCAGGGTCTCCAGGCTGAGGAGGAGAGAAAGCTTTTGAAGCAAAAAAAAAAAAAAAAAGAGAGAGAGAGGGGGAGAGGTAGAATATATTAAAACATGAGGAGTTCAGACATAGGAAAGAAATACTGGTGACTGGAGTAACTTACTAGTTGCCTGCTATCTGATTAGAAAAATGAACAAAACTATTTGAAATGTAAACATATTTTAGATGATCTGTGTCCTAAAGCAGCTAGTTTTTAGTTCTGTTGTAGGATGTTAATCTAATTGGTTTTTAATGAAACTTTAGAAATCTTGTGATAAATCTTTGTTTTACTTTTTGCTGTTACTCCTTCAAATGTCTTTTCCTCACTGTTGTCTCTATGTTCAGGGTCTGTCATTTTCTTGTAGTCATCCCCTTCTCACTCCACCACCTATATCATTTTTCCACTTCCTATGTTATGTTCCCTGCCTTCTTCCCTGTGGTCTCTGTATCTCCACACTATTTCCATTTCTCCATTAAGCCTTTTTCTCAGTACTGTGTTTCTATTTTCTAATATATTTCATTGCTCACACCTACACAAATGCACGAGTACCCTCCTGCTTTTCAAATTGCAAGCAGACCTGTATTTTCAGATTCATAGATAAAACAGTCTTCTGAATAGCAGCTTATATAAGTAAGAAATCTGTGAGCAGCGTCATGAACACTAATGTAGTATCTCTGCAGGCTTACAAAGGCAGCACTGTGTCCCTTCTGCATCTTTACAAGGCTTTAGCTATGAATGCAATATGTTTTATTATTTATGCTTCTGAGAGAGACTTGCTCTGTTTTATTGTGGACGGAAGATTACTATAATTTCCTAGTTCTAGAAAAAAAAATCTTTGATTCTGTTGATTACCAGAGTTAACATATCATTCTTAAAGTAATTTTAACAGTTACAGCATAAAGTAAACTTCGGGGAAGTTGGGAGAACAATGTACATTGGATCAGTAGGCTGCAAGTCAAGACCACTTTTATGGAAAATAAGTAGTTTTAGTTCACTAACTACAAAAAATATTGGTAGAGCTTTTATTTTCTTACATATGCAGTAAAAGAGAATGTCAGATAAAACCAAGGAATAAACAGAAATGTCAAAATAAGATAGGTTAGGGACACAAACTTTAGGAAATCTTCATGCAAACCTACTAGGCTCTATCGAAGTTTTACTTAATGCTTTATTACAATGATGAAACTAAAGGGGTTGAAAAACCCCTTATGCTATTTTACTTGGCCATCAAAAAAATTGACTAGGTTGAAAGCCAGAACAGGGCAAACAGTTTTGCTAGATTGAGATGGCACATGCTATGCTGTTTTTACGTGAAAATTTGTTTTTAATTAGTTTGGTCCATTTAACCTCTTTTCCTCAAATATTTGAAGTCTTAATCCAATACAAGCAGTTATGTTTTTCATTTCTTATACTTTCAGCATTGTCAGTGATATTTTTTATTTTTTGTGGCCACTCTGGTTAGCATACATTTGGTTGGATTTTGAAACAATTGATCTTGTATTGAGGATTCATGGGAAGCATGAAATATAAATGTAAACTCAGGAAAGGTTTTCTGACAGAGTGGTAACTGACAGAGTGGAATAATCTTTTGGCATACAAAGAATTTTTCCTCTTGCTCCCTACTTTTCGTACATAAACTCTAAATTTCTATTTGGAAACTTTTGCTGTGGGTTGATACATAGCTATGCAAAGGAGGTTTCTATCAAAGTTGGTGGTGTTTTATTACATGACTGTTTGAGATTACATTTCTGGGAAGTTCAGTTCCTAGTTTTAAGGACCTTGATGCATACATCAGGTATGTATACGTCAAGTGAGAACTGGTGAATTCTGAAGACTGCATTTAAAGATCAGGGTATGTATTTTCTTTATGTAAATGTATGATTCTTCTAACTTTAGCCAATAGGTTAATGTTGTTCAGGAGATTTCATACATGAAAGTTTCCTTTATGCCTTCGAGCATACTGTGTGAATGTGAAGACCAATGGGGAATGTAAGCCACTTCAATGAGGACAAAACAGAACCCAAATTTTTCACTTCAGATCACTGAACATGCACACATACTCTGTAAACTTAAACTTCAAGCTGTATTTCCAAGTCACCTGCCTTTGTATTATCATTTGAGAAAATGCAAGACAGAAGTGAGATGTGTGTCTGTGGTTAAGCAGTGGTTATGTGGCACAGACTTGAAAGCTGAGATGACCTCTGCAGAGAAGCTAACTCTTTYTCTTAGGTCAGGAAAAGAGGAAAAGCCAAGTTATGTTTACTATATAGGAATTAGGGCTCTATGGGGAGAACATGGTGAGTTTATGGTGGAACTGTGTCTCCATGGTGTAATTCACTTTCCCATGGTACTTAGGTCCCTGATCAATCCCAAAGAATACCAAGTTTTGAGGAAGAGCCCTTGCCTAAATGTCTGCTTAGAAATGTATCCAGGATCGCAGACCTCCTGGGTTCTGGCCCCTTGAAGC
Organism: Rhea americana; assembly: GCF_003343005.1. NCBI lineage: Eukaryota > Metazoa > Chordata > Aves > Rheiformes > Rheidae > Rhea > Rhea americana. The sequence goes on from NW_028186149.1 coordinate 6,193,278, forward strand.
TTTTGACTGGACTTTTACATACCTTGCAGCTTCTGTAGAACAAAAAATGATATATTCAGCTTTTTAAGTGAAAGCTTCAAGTGATCCAAAGTTGCTAAAATAGTATGGTCAGTCCTTCAAATTGTACAAATTGAAATAGTTTTCCCAGTTAGCAGAGATTTGTGCTGTAGTTTGAAAGTTCATAGAACTAGGAAAAGGATGATTGAGGGGTGACAAGTTAGAAGTAGAATGAATGAGTACAGTTTTAACTGAGAACAAGACTTTTGGACAGCTGTGAGGGAGTTCTTGGGAGTGTGATAATGAGGGTCTGTGGTAGGAGTGGAGAAGAAACTTACTAGGTTCTAAGTAGCAAGAAACAGGAGCAGAAGTAAGGAACTTGGTTTAAAGTTGAGTTATGGGTTAATACTGTGAATCAGACATGCTTGAGTGGGCAGAGCTGAAGGAGTTTAACATGTGCTGATAAGCTACATGTAGCTCAGATATGCCTTGGGCAATATTTGACTTTGTGGAAACAGATTTTACCCTTTCCAAGGAATAGTCTGATAAATATCTGTTGATAGAATATAAGAAATTTTGCTCTAGATGACATCAGCATCACAAAATAGCTTTGATTAAATACTGTCAGACAACATATGAATGTGTATGTGTGAGTATACAGTATTTCTAGGAAAATTCTAAGAAACTTTCATGCAAAGTACTTTTTATCTTGTGTGTCAAAATATCTTGATCCAAAAGAAAACTTGACTGAGAAGCTATAAGAAAAAATTATGAAGATGGTTAACACTGAAATCCAATACTTTATTTTCTAATTTCACTCTTATGGCTCAGCCATAGTATAATGGGACAAATACAAAATGTTTTTGCAGAATTTTAGTCTAAATACACTCTCCTGTAGAACTAACATCTTTGTAATAGTAGCTGCATACTAATTTGTGACACTCATGGAAGTCCAAAACAGATGTCTACCCATAGCAAATTTTAGAGGTTTTCTTGCAGTTCTTAGTTTGTTTTGAGGTACTTCTGTTCTGTATTATAGTTGTTAGTCATCACTTGCTCAGCAGTAGGTCTTCTAAAAATATTAATCTTGATTTTATATTTCTTTTATAGGAAAATGTTATTTATGACTTTGTATTGAATGCACTGCAAACATCAATTCTACTGCCTTATGGTATTTTACACTAATAGAGCATTCCTATGGCACAAATGTAAATGATTKATATGCAAGAAAACACAAAGACTCGATGCCTTACATTAACTTGGCAGCCACTGTTCTATAGGGCCTGTGAAGATGACTGGTTTTATTTTGCTTTACAGATACCTGAAAATGTATTTTTAGAGTTTTTTCTAGAACAATTTTTGTTTTAGGACACTAACTAGAAGGGAGAAGAACTTTACTCTTTGCTAGTGGGTATAATACTGTTCTAGTTAGATTTTTGGGGGCCAAGCATCCGGTTTGGCAAGCCAGCACAAACTCACTCACACACACACTCTTCAGTAGCAAGCAGTTTATTAGTAGATACTTACAAACAGACTGACCTGATGGTAATCTCGAGAAGGACCACCTCAATGCTTGTCCCGATTGTCTGCATGGTGAGAGAGAGAGTTGGCAGGCACAATCTTCTCGGGCGTCCCCGAGGAGGCAGTGTGGTCCTCTGTTGTGCAGCAACCTCTCCCTCCTTCTTAAACCTCTGGTATTTATGATTACTTGCAGTAGGTGGGAGTCCCGGCACCTGCGGCCAACAAGTGCAGGGAGTCTAGCCCAACTCCGCCCYGGTTGCATAAGCGGGCTATGATACTTGCGCACACGTGCAGACTTATTTCGGGGGCCACATTTGACTTTGGGGGTTGCAATTTCATTACTCTTCAGCTTCTGACCTTCATGTTGACTGCTTCTCATGGTGATTCTGTGGCTGGAAGCCACAGAATCTATATGTAACCAACGGCTGTTCTTTCTCACAGATTTCCAAGACCTTGTTAGTTACTTATTTGTATCCCACGTAACACAGCGGTATTGTTCTAGGCACTAAAAAGTTACAACACTAGACTATTCTCACCAAGTATCAGGTAGTACAGATACAAAAAGTTACAACACCGACCATTCCCATGAAGTATCACCCAGTACAGATACAAAAGTTACAACACAGACCATGCCCATCAAGTATCACCTAGTACGGATACAAATACTTCATGTGACAGGAGATCAAAAAAAAAAAAAAGAAAAAAAAGGTTTTAGAAAAGTCAAATTCTGAAGTTAAAATCCTATGCCTCCTTTAATGTTCTAGTGTATGCTGACAAGCAATGAGCTTTAAAAATAATGTTATTTAGCCTGGTAGACTTAGTCTTATAATCCATTGCTGATCAAGTTTTTCTTCCTCTGCTTTTTTTTTAGCCTTTTGGCTGAGGTGGTGTGTGAAGTCTTCTTACCTTGAAAGATTGCCATACCAGCCTTTCCAGCCCTTTTTCTTAATGAATGAGCCTTCATCTCATGTCCTTATCAGGAAGCAAGACCATCCATCTAGTTCTGTATCAGTTAAAGCTTTTATTAGTAGTAAGGAAAATGTATCTCTTGTCTCTATACCTTCTATCTTTTAGCTGCTGCTGTGTGGGAGTTAGTACTGGATTTGCGTGCCATATTCATTAAATGTAAAGCTTAAAAAGCTGCTTCTATACACTGTTTCTGCTTTGTGATCTTAATCATCACAGGAGCAGCTTTTCCTCATGTGCCTTTCCAGGGCTTCATCAGCTGCCACAGATCATGTGTTGGGTCATTCCTGTTACTTCCTTTAGCTGTGACTCTCCACTGCTATGCATTTTGTCCTGTTCAATTTGTCTTTTCCTGAGATTTCAGCTTTCAGTCTCCCAACTCTACTGTTCTAGTACCTGTTACTGACACCTGCTTCATTTTAAATTTGTAAGAAACTGCTGGGGCTCTTTTTCTCCCCTCCTCCAGGACAGCTGGGAGCATACCTTATCAGAGAGGTAAATTTTGCTTAGTGGCTGTTCTGAAGCCTCTTTACAATGCTACTATTGCTCTTTCACTGAAAAATAGGCAGTGCACAATATTTTGAAAAGACCAATTAAGATTTATTTTTGTTGTTTAAGTGACCCTGCATAGTGGTACATCTGATGAGATTAAACTGTTTGTTTCTTCTTGCTTAGTCATTAGATCAGAGCACCTGCTGTTGCTCAGACTTTTTTCACTCGAGATGCGTATAAACATTTTGAGATGACTTAAAACCTGAGTCATCTCTCTTACTGACCCCATGTGGAGCTGGTAGTAGTCAAAATTGCTCATGCGAAAGCTTAAGACAATTTCAGGTTTCAGAGGAGTTGCTTGACAGACATAAATCAAATTTACCCACTTTACTCCATCCATGATAATAGCTATGAGCAGGCAACATGGCCTACTTGTGGCATTTTCTGTAGAAAGCTGAAAAGGAAGGGAGATTAAAAAAAAGAATGACTTGCAGTCTCTCAAAACCTATGTACAGACTTAGAAAAATGAAAAATAGGAAGAACCATCAGAGGATACGGGCACAAAGAGTCCTAGAGGCCATAGCCTGCTCCAGTTAAAGATAGTTTGGGAGGTTTTGGCCAGAGCTGGCATATGTATGGAATTGTGTGCGTTTGGGCTAAAGTAGACACCATCAGCTTAGTGTACAAATCTTGCATGTAAAGACACTGGTGTTAAAGTAAAGATACTAGATCATCTATGTTTGTCTTTGGCAATCAACCATTTCTCCTAAGATGATCAGGAGAAGGCATAAATGTTGGGTGTATCACTAGGTCTTCARAAAAGACTTAACAGCAGGTATTTGAAGGGTTTTTTTTTATGGCAGTTGAATATTCAAGTACCACATTGTGCATAAATAAGATTTTTTTCATTTTGAAGATGTCAAAGTACTCTGGAACTGCCCTAGACACTTCGACACTTCTACAAACATGTGAGGTGACTATGAGATAACAGTTTTCTCAAAGCGTTTGATTGAAGCAAGACAAATATAAAATCCAGCTAGTGAGCTGAGGTAGCTTTAAGAAAAAAATCAGATTTAAAAACAGAACTGAAACAGAGCGTTTTCCCATGAGGAAAATTTCTTTTTTTTTTTTTTTTTTTTTACGTACTAATGCTTGAACTGATGCTCTGAAATAGTTTCTTGGAAATGCAGTTAATAAGACGCTATTGAATTAGTTAATGATCAGTAGTAATTTTGGACCATTCTGTTGAATCAGTCTTTCCCAACAGTGATCAAAATACATTATGCCCTTGGAAAAGGCATTCATGAAACTACTGTGAGCAGTAGAACAAGACTATTTGTTGTTCTTATTTATCAACTGCATCTCTGCCTCCTCCTTCCTATGGGATCATATTTCTAGGAGATGTCACTTGGTGGTTGAAGATAGTGCTTTGTCCTGGGTCTCCTTTCTCTCCATTTCTGATGCCACCACTCATCTTTGTGTTTCAGCCTACCTCTTTGTTTATCCTCCTAGAAACCACAGACTTCTAACTGGCCCCCACCCCAGTGCTCTAGCTGCTCGCTGCTGAGAATGAGTAGCACTGCTGGCTAGGAGAAGGACATAGTATGTTCCACCACCAACCAAAATAGCAAGAAACTGGAAAGAAATGGGCCCAACAGAGCTGAGATAGGTTGTGTTGAACAGGACACAAGGCAACTGTTGTGTGTATTTCAGTATTGTGGTGGTGCCTAGTAGTTTTGATATGAATTGATAGTGTATAGATTCAGTATAATGGCTCATCATTGAGTCACTGTAAATTTCAGTTTTGAATGGTATTTCAGTTTGAATGGTATTTATAAATGTATTTGTGAGATACTAGTCTCAACTAGATGTTTCAACATCTGTTCTGTTTGTGGCAGTATCTTGTAACCAGCCTTTTCAGATGTTGATTGTGTTGTGCCTTTTTATATTTCATGCTGCTTAGAATCATCTTGACTTGTTTCTGTTTTCAGGTGTTGACTATGAAGGTATCCATACAAGCTGTGGCAGTGTGGGGAAAGCTGGCTCCTGCTCATAGCATCACTGCCATTATGATTACAGATGACCAGCAGACAATTGTTACAGGAAGTCAGGAAGGACAAATATGTCTCTGGAATCTTTCATCAGAATTAAAGGTTTGTGCCCACTGTATTACAGTCTGCCAGATAAACAGACTGGAGTTTTGTCTTTTAGTCTTAGCAGTGGGATTATCCGGGCAATTGCACTTAATGTTTAAGATAATGTGGAGGATTTTTGTTACAGAAAACTCATGAAGCAAAATAACAAATGTTAAAATGGTAAGGTTATATAAGCAACTAGTTATTTACAAGTGTCAAAATGTTTCATATATAATCATTGAACTGTGGATTATAATTTGTGTGTGTTGTGAGTGATGGCAGCAAGTAAACATAGGCAATTATCATGGTTTCTATCCTGAAAATCCTTTCTTTTTTTTTAAAAAAAAAAAAAAAAAAAGTGCTAGGTGTGGCTTGTCATTCAGAACAAATACCCATTTGGAAAACCAGAGCTCTCTACCAGTTTAACAGTGGAGCATTTTTAGAAAGCTGGAAGAAGGGAGATAAAATACTGAAAAATAGTTGATAGAGTAGTATTTTCTAGCTTTTAGATCTCAATTCATACAGCAAATGCTATTTTTAAATTTAACAATTTTATTATTCTCCTAGATTACATCTAAAGAAATTCTGTTTGGCCATACTGCTTCTATAACTTGTTTGGCAAAAGCAAGAGACTTTGCAAAACAGCCATATGTTGTAAGTGCTGCTGAAAATGGGTAGGTAACTGAATATTCAATTATTCATTTATTGAGTCATGAAGTAGAATCTGCCCTTCAACTGTCATATATATTTGGTAGTACATCTTTAATCCGCTTTCTCCATGATATAAAAAGGATAGCAATTCCTTCGAATAGTGACTATTGCTCATATACAATAGGCCAACCAAGAGTTCGACTCTCAAACAGCAGAAGGGTTTGGCAGATGCAGATACCCATGTAGTTGTCAGGGGAATGAACTGTTCAGTGTCAGGCCTCATTCAAATGGAGATACATTCAGACAGGTTATAAGAGGGAATTAACAGCTTTAGAAGCATTTTAACATCATGATTTTTTTTTCTATTTCATCCTGAAGTCAGTCTGGAGAACTGAATCAGTAAAGGAGGTTAAAATATCCAGGTTATGCTTGTTCAGTGATTGGATCTGGAAGCAAAGAAGAGACTCTTAAAATGTGAACATGTTACCTGTCTTTGTTTATATCTGACTTGCCATTTTGGAATGTGTCCTTCCGGGAGCTCCAAAACCTTCAGCCTTTCTCTGATATGTTTGTTGTGTTATGGCCCATCGGTTGAGTCAAACTCATTTTGCAGTTCTGGTAGGCTTGCACTTCTCTTTGCATTTGATAATCCTTTTGGCTGTGATCTGAAGCCTATACGTTGTTCAGGATTTCAGTCACCAAAAGCAATTAGGGCTTCTTAGTTCCTTAGAGCTCCTCCTAAACACCTTTAGTTTGCTTCTTGATGATATTACACTCTCATCTTAATTGGAAAAGATGAACACAGGAGAGCTCTGTTAAAGCCTCTTACCATGAAAAGCTCCTGTCCTTTTGCCTTCTTCAAACTACAACGTCTGGACCCTTATGGCCTCTACTTTCTCACTGAGATGCTTGTTTATCCTCCTTTCTAAATAGCCCCAGTTGATAAGATCTGTCTCATTCTCTCACTCCATCATGACTATACGAGAAGGGGATAACTGAACCAACTAGTTCAGGCTTCTTACTCTTCAGAGATTAGGCTGGCCCACTGAATAGTTAACAGTCAAAATTTTTTACCACTGTCTCCTGTCATGTGCAGAAGGGAAGGTGAGAATCTCATGAAATTACTTTTTGAATTGTCCTCCTATAATTCCACCCAGGAATTAGAGGTAAAATTGTTTTTTTATCTTACTTTCGAAGTTCTATACTGTTTCCACATCATATGGGGAGAAAAGATATTGTATTTCCAAAATGCTGGGAGAAAAAGCRTTAAGAATGACGTTTTTGCTATAGGTATACAAAAAAATGTTTACATTCTGAAGGTTCTACCACTGAACAAATTGCTAGGTTTGGGATGCATATGGGTAGGAATGCATAGTCTTCTGGCCCTTTTTAAATATTTGCTTTTACTAAATAGATGCTGACATACCTGTATTACACAAGGGCAAAGCATCCATCACAGATCTGTGGAAGATTGCAACATGAAGTTGAGATGATTACAAATAAGATGCCTCATCTTCAGGAAATGCAGGGAGTGTTGAGCTGTGTTTTTTGGCCTGTGAATCATTTATTTGATGCTTTCAAGCTTGCATCATCTTGCGCTGGGAGTTGAGGAAACTGTATGGAAGATAATTCCCCTCAACCTGCTTCAGAATCTCTTGAATCTTTATATAATTGATTTATTCCAGAAGGATGAGTATTTGACAGTATTTTTGTACTTTTTTGTGTGGAAGTCTTAAAGTTATTCTACAATGATTAGAGTTTCTGCTAGCATATCATGTGCATTTATATAGCATGTGTAATAGGATAGGCTTATCAACTTGCAACTTTCATATTGTTTCACTTCCTCCTTGGTGCAACTAATGTGAATACTAAAATTCCAGTGCAGCATGCAGAAACTGTTTATATTCTTGTCTCATTTGTTCATGTTTGCATGTATATCACAGTCATGTAGCTGAAGCAGTAGGGTTGATTGTCGTATACTCTGATATAAACAAAGAGAAATTCAATGCCTTTAAACAGCACAAAAGTCTACTTCGTAGACTTTTGGTCTACAAATGTAACTGTTACAGATGTATAGATTTTATTGCTTATGCTCACCTGAAAAATAAAGTAATCTTTTTGGATTATCGTAAAATGTGAAAGTAAGTATATAGATTAGATTGTAAGTCATTAAATAGTTTTGACATAGTAAAACATTTTGTTTTCTCCAGTGTGTTTAAGTTCTTGTCCAGAAATGTCGTAGAATATAGTATCTGAAAAATCATAAAATTATATTTTCAACTGTTTGAACTTTGTTTTTAGATTTTAACATACCTCATGCAGCTTTGTTTATGACAGCTAACTTGACTGTGTTTTTACTGAACTTGGACTGCGTAGTTTGAATATTATTTAGATGAGGAAGACTGGCTAGTGAGTTTTTCTTAAGTATTAAAGGCAAAGTGTAGCTAAAAATGTTGTGTAAGCATGCATGTTATGATTCTATGATCCATAACAGACTTCAGTAACAGCCTCATGGTGGCACTGTTTCTTCTTAACAGAAGCTAATAGTTCATATCAAGACCTAGTGTGATATGGCAGAAGATGCATTATGTCTTTCAAAATGTGTGGTTTAAGTTCAGTGAAATGAATCATTTTCAGGAGGATGTAGTTCCAATGAATGATAGTTATAGTGACATGTTGACAARCCATAATGGCAGTATACCTACAATTTGTTGTAGACCAGAGTTGGCCTTAAAGTCAGGTTTGCTGCAAGGCAGCAGGATGTAGTTACCAAAACAAAAAAAAATAGATACTGTTATGTCATCCCCTCTTAATGACCACAACATTTTCTTACCCAGTAATCTGTAACAAAAAGCCACATAAATGATCAGACTACACTTAAGTACAGTACTAAAGAAAAACTTGGTGGCACAAAATGATTCCAGCCAATTGAGTGGAAATGGCAGAGAATAATATGAAGTTATCTTTGGCAGGGAGATGTGTGTTTGGAATGTTGCTAGTGGACAGTCCATTGAGAACGCAAAGCTTCCTTATAGGCATACAGCAATCTGTGTAAGTATAGCAACTTTTCATGAAATATCTCAGTTCATTGCAAGGAGAGTTTTGCTTTGTTACCATACTTTTCACAACTGTATGGTTTTAAATGTATAGCTCATAACATACTTGATAGAAGAAAAAATCTTGCTAAAATATAAGTAGTTTTRTATCTGTTTTTTCCTTTTTTGCTTCCTTTTAAGAAACAAACTAAAACGTCTGTATTCGTGCATACTCCTTAAACTAATCCTTTTTAAGCCACAAGTGTCTGGAATGTAATACCACTTCATTTGCATCAGATAACAGTATAAATTGAAACTGTCTTGTAATCTTCACTGTTGTCCTGTGTTAAAATTACATAGAAATTTCAAGTTTAAAGGCTCTTTAATGATGTTTAGTAGACATACGTGCCATCCAGACAAACATTTTGTAAGGCAATTTAATAAATACCTTATTTTTAAATATAACTTGAAAAATTTTGATTGCCTAACTGCTAACTTCAGAATACTGCTGTTCTCTTTACARAAATACATTCATTCATTGCAGAACTCTTCGGCAGATCACTTACTTTCAGAGCTCAAATTGCTTTAAATCTTTCTTCAGATACTTTCAGGTGTCTGCTTTGAACTGTATTCAGATATACTCTAAATAAGTAGATGTTAGTGTGAATGTATATGTGAAATGTATATGATTTAGGAGCCCAGCATGTGTGGATCTTATTCAGAAACATGGATTATTTCTGGATATGTTTCTAAAAGAGCAGCTCTGGACTATTAGGTTAATTAAAATACTGTTTTTCTTGAGTGGGGAAGTCTAGGTGAAATTAGACCTCAAAGTGATGGACGTTTGAGACAACTTTGAACTCTTGTGACTTTTAAATTGTGGACAAATTCAGAATTCAAATATTTCAAAGCTTTCAGAAATAAGCTTTTTCCTGACGGTTTTAGTTATGTTTAATTCAAATATGGGTGTTAATGATGGAGAGAAAAATTTAAGTTACAGGATAACAATGATAAAAGAATTACTTCTAAACACCTGTATTAATATACATATATGTTACAATGTAACAGAGAYCCAGTATGAGTTGCTCTGTGTATTGCTTAATTTGATTTTTTTTTTATAGTTATGAAGAAGTTCTACAGATAAATAGAAACAGATCTGGCCTAGGTGATTGATAATCTTTGTGCATTTTTGTGGATATCAAAGCTGCAGTATTTAACTGTTTAACTTTTTAAACTGTTCAAGCAGGAGAGGCAAATACTTCTAGGAAAGGCTGTTACACCTTCTTTATTAGGAGTTCAAGTAGGTTAAGTTTAGTTTTGGATAGATAATGGTTCTTGATCTGTAACATTGACAAGATGGCTAAAGGAAAATACAAACAACAAAACTTAGAAAAACAACAGTGTGGCTAGGGCAAGAAATTCTTAAAATACAACTTTCAGATTTTTGTAATAAGGGTTTTTGATCAAGCAGGACTTACTGCTTGTTGCAGAATATCTGAGACAGTATCATTTTCTACAAAAGGTAATAACCTCTTACAGGTTTAGTGCACACTGTTTTGGATAGTATAACCACTTAAAATGCTGCTTAATTTCTAATTAACATTTCACAAATCTGGTTTTGTATGTTCCTTCTGTTCAGCATATGAGTCAGCTATAAATGGCAGATGTCAGGCAGTGCAAATTGAATGCTTGCCATTTGAAATGAAGTTTAACAGTAGGATCAAAAGGCCTCTTAATCTTTTGTGGTTTGGCAAATGTGAGATATCCTCCTCTGAGAACTGACTGTCCAAATCTTTCAGTTCAAGTTTAAGATTAACAGTAACTAAAAATGGTTCCTGTATCTAAACACTTCTACTTCCATCCACAAATATTCACAATATTTGTGGGGTTACTTACTCCTTTCCTGGATAAGTTTCTTATGCATCTTCTCATTTTTCAGACTTCAACTGGCTCACTGTGTTAGACTGAGAACAATTATCTAACTAAACTACAAACAGTTTACAGTAATTGAGACACATAGTTTTGCAGGCTATCTGATATTTTCCTGTGACTACACTTTCCTAAGGATGCTATTTATTTGTAAATTCTGCCTGAAGCAGCCACTTGTATATATAAAGCAGTTACTTGTACAATTACAGACAAATATTACACAATCCAAATGTTCTTGCATATACAAATCAATGTTTACCAAAAAAGCCTTTTGCCACTCCACACATAGTAATCATCTCTATTCTTAAATACTTTGTTYTGTGTCTAGGTTTCCTTTCTCTATGTGATTGTTGAGAAAGACTGAGTCTTCTGAATGCTCAGACATTTGGTTCCATATTAAAAATTAGCTCAGAGTAAAATATCTCCTGGGAAATAACTCATTATGAATCCTCTTTATTTTTACCTTAAGTTTCCTCCTTCCTCATATTTACATACCTCTTCAGAATGGTGGTAGTATCAAATATTTGGAAAGAGAAGAGGTCTTTCAGAGAAACAAGTCCCAGATTGTTTAGCAATTTAAAATGAAAGCTAACCTCTTGATCCTTTCCAAAAAGGCTGATAGTTAGCCAGAGCAGATGATGTTTTTAGATTGAAGCAACTCTAAGCTCTATGCTTCTGTTAAATTGTTACAATCGTGTGTAGAACTTCTGTTAATAGCAGTTATGTGCAAGTATTCTCATATGTGCAATTTCATATAGGTTTCAGTAATGTTACTTGTGCAAATTACAGTTCAAAGTGCAGTACGCTGTAAGGTGAAAAATAACATGTATGCATGTTTTTGTAGTTCTTTATGCTGACCATCTTCTTTCCACTTGTACAGTATTACCATTGCTCCTTCCGAATGATAGGTGAAGGCTGGCTTCTTTGTTGTGGAGAATATCAAGATGTTCTTATTATTGATGCTAAGACTTTGAGTGTTCTTCACACTTTAACATCTTCTCAGTCTTCTGATTGGATCAATTGTATGTGTATTGTTCACTCTACAAGAATTCAAGGTATAAATTGTGCATATGTTTATGTAGGCCAATCAGTTAAGACATGAAATAAAATATTTCTTTATAGATAATGCAGTTCTACCAGACTTAGAAATACTCATGATTTTCAAAGATGTTAAATACAGAATGTAAACATTTTGGTGTCAGTGCCTGAAGATGTGTTTATCATATCTTTAATGTTAGTCAGGTTTCACTTTAAAAGAGGAACAAGCAGCTTCTACATTGGTTTTAAGTAGCTCAGTCTTGGATGTGAGTACAAAATCTTGTTTGTGATGCCTGGGATATTGTGTGTGCAAAACCACTTTTTAATGGTATTTTAGTCAAATGTAGACAATTGGATGAAATACAGTTGTTCAGAATTTGCTGACATATTTTGTATTCCTATATACAAATTATTCTATGTAAACTTAATATTTAATCTAAACAGTGCTCTGCAGAATCCATCAATTTTATTACTGCACAGAACAGCAGAGTTTATGTGAAGATTCTGTTTTGGCTGTAGGCAATATGTCTCAACTTGTTTTCAAATCTACTGTCTCACTGTTACCTTTTCACAGAAGACTCATTGATTGCAGTGTCCATAACTGGAGAGCTTAAAGTATGGGACCTATCTTCATCATTGAATAGCATACAGGTCAGTTTCCATTAAGCATGAAACGGCAGTTAAAACAATGTCGAGTATACAACATAGTGATATTATCRAACAGAATAGGAATGACTGAGAATCTTCTGAATGTATTACACAGATGTATGTGTATATTTGCGTATGTCCTTGCTGAAGAAGCTAGAGTCCTTGCTAAACTTCCACAAAATTCTGAAAATACACTCTGATAGCACCCTACTGAAAATTAATTTGGCTATTGCTCAGCTCTTTCATTAACAACTGTCATGTCTTTCATCCAAATTTCATACCTCCCATATTTCATGATGCTGAAGTTACAGTGATTTTCTGTGACCCTGACCATGTCACTCAGTCCTTTGAACCTCTTCACTTTCTTCCTTAAAACTTAAAGCCTTCTTAAAAGTCAACCTTTGTACTCCCTCTTGATCCTTGTTTCTGTCTTCAGAATGATCCTTTAGTCTTTGCTTCCCTCTGGCTTTCACAATGATGTCTTCATTTGGTAAAGCATCTTCCTCTGTCAAGTACACTTATTTTTCCATCTTCAAGCCCATTTATTCTGTGTAGCTTTTCTGTGTTAATATTCTCAGCAGCTATCTGTAGATGTGTACAAGGGCTGGGATTGGAATACAATATTATGTACCTGAATTAGACTTTTAAGAGCTGGATTCACAAAGGGACTTCAATATTACAGTTGAGCACAATGAATTATCAGAGATGGCAAAATGTCAGCAATGTTCTTCTCTGGAACATCTGTAATGCATTACTGCCTTATTAAACAAATGGCAGAGCACATCACAGCAGTGTTTGCTATTTGATAGGATCAGGCCCCTCAGGAGATGCTGTCAAGTTTGCTGCTATGTGAGTGATCACATGTTTTTCTGTGATTTGCCATGTTYTGGGGACTTTTTTAGCATTCCTAAGAAGGAAAAATAAAAGTACTGTTGTAATAATACTCAGGGAACTGAAACAACCARTTACAAACAAACACAGCAGAAGCGTATGAGTATTGTGCTACCCCTTTTGTTTCTTGCCTGGGATGTTCTTTTCTGAGGGGAGGACTGCACAGTTGATAATAATCCAATTGTTTCATATGATTAGGGGCCAGTATTTTAATTTGTTGGGTTTAACTGGAATTAATTGAAGTTATGAGGTAGGATGGCATGGAGTTTTTGCTTGTACTTTTAACCTAACAACCAGGATTGTGACCAATGTGGCCATTCTTTGAGATATTTTGATACTGGAGGTATCTTTCAAAACAGGAAATGTCAGTTTTCAGTAATGTAATCAACATTAAAAGTAATTCCAAAACAGTAATTTTGAGCAGGACAGCTTTGTGTCTTATATTCACACAAAAAGGGAAAAATATGTCTGTATATGTAACTGTCCATACATGCAGAATTGAAAAATTAAGAAAATGGATTTATTTCCTACTACTCTTAGAGTACTATGTTTACAGCAAGATTATATGACACAGCATGTGTCTTAGACTGTCCTGGTTGCTATGAGAATAAAGAATGGGGAAGCAGAATGTTCAGCTATTTTGAATCTGATACTGTCAGCCTATAGACTATTGTTGCTATTTTTGCTTACCCTGAAAAATACTTAGTAGGTAGCAGTTGATACTATCCATGACCTGCCGTTAGTTGTTCTCCACATTCATTATCGCTTGAAGTAAGATCAAGGACCGGAGGCATGCTGAGTATCTTCTGTTTATACAACACTTGTAGACTTGACTGTCTTCCTATCTCAATTTAAAAATGCAAAGCAAAATATATTTTATTAAAAGTATGCTAATTGAATGATTTTTAATGGTGTGTTTCTCCTAAAATTAAAAGCTCAGATATCTAGAATGAATCACATGTTTCTTTTCTCTGTGCTGTAAAGGAGAGAGAATGTGTGTGTGAGAAGGAATCCAAATCTCTGGACTGTATAAACTGCCAAGCAATACGGTTTTGTACTTACACAGAAAGACTGCTTCTAGTTGTGTCCTCCGCATGCTGGCAGGTATATCACTGAACACTGCACTACTTTAATTTTGTTAATAATTTGGTAACACTTGAAAAAGCTGATGTGACTGATTCTTGCATGTAAATACCTGTTTTTCTCCTTAAATTAAAAGGAACATCACTCAATTATCAGTGGTAATTGCTCTCTTAACTAGTTACCTTAATTGTGTGACTGAGATGAAGTGTTTTATATTTTTCTTAATGTACTTCTGCTTTAAAAGAATTGGACATGAAGTTCCAATTTCCTCTGAAAGGGGAAATATTTTAACTGTTACTTAGTTTTAGAGTACCAAGGGCTTTATAGCCCTTTCTGCCTTTTATTGGAAAAGGAGACAAACATGCATAAACACTGTCAAAGTATGACAGAAATGATCACAGTCAGTGAGTCCTCTCTAATGAGGGGCCTTTGTTTCATCAAGGCCAAAAGCCTGGGTTCTGCTAGCAGAAGCCAGCAAAGCCAAAGAGCCTAGACATTACTTTTTCTTGTAGCTGTAAGAAGAAAACATATGTAATGTAATTGCTGGAACAGTTAAGTTGTAAATAGAGTTTTAGGTTGGGGGAGGTTGTTTTTAGTTCTTAAGCTGAACTTTAGTTGTAACAATTTTGTATTTCRTTTTCCCAGTGCTGTGTCATTCTACCAAGATAATCCTGAACTATTAGTTAACATAAGAACCTGATCCAAAGACTGTTCTGTTGAATGAAATGTCCAGGTCAACTTTGAGTAATGCCTARTAGGGTATCCTTGACACTCCTATTACAGTACTTAAAGGCTTCCATACAGATTTTTTTGTAAACAAAATCTGTGTACAGAATGTATATATTTTTCATGGAAAACCTGTGTAATGCATTTTTGGTTAATTTTTCCTCAAGAGAGATCCATTATGCCTTTGACAGTTATATTTTACTGATCAAAGTAGTGGCATAAATACATAATTTTTTTCTGAATTTTCAACATTATGTTTTAATAAGTATGCAGAACTTAAGATCATGATCATCTTTTCTGTTTTTACTCCTAAATTAGAAGGATGTGAGAGATGTACCTTAGGGGGGAGAGAGACCTTACATGTATGTTTAGAAAAGAAACATAACCTACTACTATAATGAAAATATAGAGCAAATTCGTTCTATGTTCTATATGAAAAATCCATGTGAATTCTTTCTGAAATCTATTTCCTCACTATTGGAATAAATTATACAATGAGACTATGAATTCTCTTTCTCTCTCTCTCTCCATGAGGCCACTAGGAATGTGGATATGCAGACCATATTCTAGGCTGCTCTGGATATATCCTATTTCAGTTTAGAAAGAGATCTCATGAAACAATTCCAATGACTTTTACAGACTCTAGAAGTGGAAGAGCTAGAAGCGTTCTTGCAAGCAGGGTTAGGTATTCTTGTGTTTGCTTTTAATTAAATTGTGAAGAAAAATGTGTTTGGTCTCCCCCAAAGATAGAACAGAAAAACCTGTTTTGTTAAGAGATGTATACTATGATTATGCCAGCAGTTTATTGTAGTTAAAGAAAATGAACAGAAGCATTTAAAACTGATCCAAAGAAATCTTCAGTGTCACGTTTGTGCTAAATTTATTACTGAACTCCACACAAGAAATGAATTTTATCCCATAGATACTAATAATGAATACAAAGCAAAACAAAGTAAATCCTTCATCTCATCAAAAATTCCCTAATATAGTTATGATTTTTTATTGGCAGCTTCATCTTAGAAGCATATGGTTTGATTCTCTGTTTATTTTAGTTTGGTGATACAAAAAGGCTTTGGCTTTAAAAGAGGTTGTCAGACTACCGGTAGTGAAGCTAATGTTCTGTTTATCAATCCTTTGTCTCTAAAACTGTTTGAATTAAAATGAATGTCAGTATTGTATTGGATTTCTTAACATTTCTCTGTGCTTAGGTCTATGATTATTGTGACTTTTCTTTGCTGTGTACTGAATTTTGCAAAAGTGGTCAGTGCTTTGCTGGGGGAGAAGTACTAGCAGCTTACAGACTTATCATCTGGACAGAAGATGGTCACAGTTACATCTACCAGCTGCTGAACAGGTGGGCTCAGATGGGAAATTCACATAAAAAGTTCAGGTACAAGATGAACTTTGAGAGGTTTATTATGGAAAATCTCTGCATGTTGCAAATGATCAAAAACCAGAACAAAAACTCTTTGGCACTCAAAGATTTACTCTGAGTTTGACAGCTCTCAGTCTTTGTTTGACACAGCAGGGAACACAAGAATAAGATTAGCCATGTAGAACTTGGGCAGCTGGTACTGTGATTTCAAAAAGTCGTTTGTAATTACTTACTGAGTAACTTTTAACTGAACTTGTGAATCTTGCATGTTGTTCTGCTTTTTAAAAAAGATGAATTTCTAAAGTTTTTTTTTTTAATTATGCAGTGGGCTTTCTAAAAGCATATATCCCCCTGATGGAAAAGTGCTGAAAGAAACTGTTTATCCTCATTTACTCTGCTCTACTGGTGTGAAAGAAAATAAGGTAACATCAGAAAGGTTTAAAAAGAGATTCAGAAACTATTTCCTGTTTTGTTTGTAATTTACCAGAATGTTCTACAGAAATCTGTTAAAAACAGATTTAATTGTTAGTATGATGAGTAAGGCTTATTCTTTCATTTTAAAAATTTTAACTGGAGATGTTCCTAGTGTATTTTGCCTTGAAAATTTGGACATTACTTAAGTCTTCTGCCAGAAAAAAAGAAACAATATGTTCAGCTATGGATTGTTGCGGTGATTTTTTGTTTGTTTGTTCTAGTCTTGGGGGGGGAAAGGGGAGCTTATTTTAAGCTAAAGATGGTCTGGAATAGTTTTAAAGCCTTTACTTTCAGATCTGTAAAAGGCAAAATTTATGCAAGTTGCTTAATCTTTGTTCTGTTGGAAAATGTATGCCTGTTTTGTCAGAGCTATGTGAATAGGCTCAGTTCCTCATGTGCATAAATGTCTGAATGTGAAAGATGTTTTACTTGTAAAATGCATCCATTGTAATTGTGAATTTCAAACGTTTTATTCAGAATACTGCTATTATGAGCCTTTAGAGGCATAATTACATGCCTAGCTTTCTCACATTGTGAGCAGACTGTTAGTGTTCAGTGCATAAAATTCAGTGCAGAACTGTTGCCTATGCCTTGAAAGAGCTTCTGTTTTTAAGAAAAAAAAAAAAAGAAAAGAAAAGGAAGCTGGAAAAGTAGATGACAAAGTAGTTAGTACTTCTGGTTAAGAATTCGTGTTTAGCAGGACATGTTACATATTGCAGATTTGGTTACTGACTAGACTAAAACTGAGTCAAATAGACTGATCTGTGTTAAAAAGCCTGCATCTGAATGTTTTTTTTAGTCTTGACTGGTGCTTTGTGTGACCACAGAGGTGGATGAGGAAAAATGGTTGATTAAAAATGGATTAAAATTAGAAAGCAGAACATGATCTGTAGCAGGGGTTCTTACTTTGGTAAAAATCCAATTGCAACAAATTACTGAGATTTTATCACTGCATAGCATCAAAACTGGAGCCAAGGCTGAGAGTTATTACTGGTACTGTTTTTATGAAGTAGTAATTGTTAGACATAGAGTTCAATCCTACCTGTAACTAGGTTAGTTTATTTGATGTGTATTATCTGAGAACTTAAGTTGTTAAACTGTTTATAAAGATAAGCAAGAGGGCCGTATTTTTTTTTGTTTGTTTGAGGAACACAGTCAAATGTGTGGACTACTTTGAGGTTTTTATTCCTTTTTCCTTCCTGTTGGCAAATACAGGCTTTCAGAAAGCATTTTTGTTGTATATTCTTCATAAGCCTGACAGACCTTAATATTCAGTTGAAGGGAAATAGAGCAAGTCATTATTTTCCCCTACATATGTGCAATCTAAAATCAGATAGGATAACTGCTGAAGGTTGCCAAAAGGTCAGGCATCGCAGGGGAAAAGAAATTGCCAAAATGCATGGCTTAGCAAATAACTAGGCTATGCTGGTGGTAGGAACTTTGTAGATACGTTTTTTTTTCCCAAAATGCATGAATTTCTTAGTAACGTCTTCTGACAATATTACAATTTACACTTAAATATTTACCTTCCTACCTGATTCACTTTTTGATAGCAGTTTATTGTAACACAACACAACTGTCCGTGTGACAGTATTTTGATTTCAATTCTTAAGATTATTACTGAAGCCACATTACAGTGCAGTTGCTTATTGTGTAATTCACTCCAAATTTCAGTGTTGTAAGCAAAATACGTCCAGCAGGGGAATATTATTAAAATACCTTAAAGGTACAAATAGATTTAAGCTTTGTCTGCATTATCAAGTAGTAAAGTTTAGAGCATATCAGTTTGTGCTGGTGACCTTACGTATTTGCTCTCCATGCCAGGGGATGATGGGATTTTTTGTTTTGTTTTGTTTTTGTTGTTGTCTGATCCTTGGACTGTATATCTATTTGTGCTTGGAATGCAATAGATTTTCTTCTTAAGGTGTCTTCCAATTCAGTTTCATCTGAAAAGATTCCTGATTTTTGTGCTCTAAGACAATTCARCAATGCAAACCAAAGCATTTGCTTCCAAAATACATTCCTGATCTGAACTAAAACACACTATTGCAGACCTGCCTTTGGTTACTGACTATATTTGTAATTTTCTTGATTTTCAAGAATGGGTATTGCTCTAGTTTTGAGCCACTAGAAGGTTCCAGTTAGGCACTTTACCTGTTTTTTACAGGTTGACATTTGAGAATGAAGCTTATTTAACCACCAAACAATGCTCTTGGCAAGTCATCTGTAGATTACCATACAGAGTTTGGGTGCTACTGGCATGTGATACAGTGTTTACCTGTCTTACACCTGCAGGCAAGGAAGACTTCCAGATTTCTGGTCCTCATGGGAGGATACAGACATAGCTTTTTTTAATCTGAGATAAAGACATTGCTTTAAGTTTTAGCATTGACTGAATGAAACTAGGTAGATGTCAGTAATAAGTCTGTTTATCAATGGTGCTATACCTCTGCAATCTGTAATTTTTGCAGATAAGTGAATGATGATTCTGTGGATTATTTATCTGTGTAAAAACATAATCTTTACCTCTTATTAGTTGTAATGATTTAAACTACCATGAATGAAGCTTTAATTTGTTTTGATGTGAAGGTTAGCAAAGCTCTATTTCACTGGAATTTTTCAATCTTATTTTGGTGCTCATCTTGCTATTTTCTGTAAGCTGCTGATACTGCTGATAAATTCTCCTTATAGAGGTAGTAAACCCTGGGAGTGCTCTTATTTCAATTTTTCATTTGGGATGAACCAAGGATAGGGGTAAAGCAGAGCTGATCTTTGAAGGATTTGCACTAGCAGAGTAGACCTGGGCTGAGCAGAGCTTAGCCACAGCTGAGGATTCAGTTGCATTGATTGTCTTGCATTTCTGCAGCTTTTGATGTCAAAACCTTTGATTTTTACAATTAAGCATTAAAGTATTTTGTCAGCTTTTTGGTATTAAGATACTAATTAAATGTTACTTTTGACAGAGTTTTCCTTTTGTTATGGGCTTTATGAATGAAAGAAAGGAACCTTTCTATAAGATTCTTTTTTCTGGTGAAGCTTCAGGAAGAATCACTTTGTGGCATGTTCCTGATGTCCCTGTTTCAACTTTTGATGGCTCACCAAGAGGTTTGGCAATTCTATACTTGTGATGCATTTTTTTTAATTCAGTCTTTAGGTCAACTTTCATGAAAACTTGCTCATGAAAATGTTTTCACRCTGGAATGAAGTGCTTATGCATCCATTCATTGTGATGATTACCTGTAGATAGACAAGGTAGATTAAGACTCTGACAAAGATTAGTGGAAAATGGACATTATTTCTTCACAGGACTGCAAGAATAAATAAATGTTCCTATTTCCTTTCCATTTGCCCATGGACACTTCAACTGGATGTCATGAAAAYTTGCTTAGGTGGTTCTGCTTACAGCTGTTTATAGAGATACATAAAAAATCTTGATGAGGAGCAATGTAATCTAATATGGGAAGTCAGCAGCTGCTATTCGAACTCTTACACTGCAGAGGGGATAAAATGGGGGAAATGGCAAAGAGCTGAATGTGTGTATTTGATTTTGTTTGGGTTTTGGTTTTGTTGTAAAACCAATAATATTCTTGACTTATTTCCCTTCTAGAGATTCCAATTACAGCAACTTGGACTCTTCAGGATAATTTTGATAAACACCATCCAGTGTCAGAGGGCCTTATTGATCATCTCTGTGCATCTGAAGATGGGAATGAAAATGTACTCATCAGTTCCTCTGTATACATACCCAGTCTCGATAAGCTGGTTTGTGGATGTGAAAATGGGAAGATATTTGTAACTCTAGCTTTAAAAACTGCAAGAGCAAGACTCTTAGAAAACATATCCTTGTTGAAAGGTAAGTTTTAACACGTCTGCCTAATTTCTTCTGAATCAAGTGCAGAAGACTGCATACTTTTAATACGTCTTTGAATCAAAATGAGTTTAAAAAGAGAATAGAGGTGATGGTCAGGAACTGAATAAAGAAAATGGAAGATTATGATCTTATCTGTAGCTGGTTTATCACATCACAGCTTAATACTACCAAGGCTCTTTGCATATTTTGAAGTCCTTGCTATAGAATAACTGCATTAATGTAGTCACCTGAAACTTAGATGTGGGATGTTATGGTATGGGCAGTAGTCTTAGTTATTCTCC